>NC_133325.1:789678899-789978899 GCF_042186555.1 Aquarana catesbeiana
AAATGATGAAGATGTCCCATTGATGAATTTGACAGAGGAGATCACAGTTGAAGAGGTGATGAGGGCAATTGAACAACTTGCCATCAAAAAGTCACCTGGACCGGATGGCTTGACGGCTGAGTTTTACAAAGCCTTTAAGTCTATTCTGGCCCCACATTTGGTAGAGGTTTTTAACAGTTGCCTTGCTGAGGGGGTACTTCCCCCTTCCATGAGGCACTCGGCTGTGATTCTTCTTTCAAAGGGTAAAGATCCTTCGATGATTGAGAATTGGCGCCCCATCAGCCTTCTTAATGTCGATAGAAAGATACTGGCAAAGATATTTTTCTGGCGCCTATCGTCAGTAGCAGAGTCTTTGCTTTCTCGCCATCAGCACTGTTCGGTCCAGGGTAGGTGCACCTTCACAGCGGTTTTAGCTGTCCGGGAGGCCTTGGAGCGGTGCAGGGCTGCAGGCTGGGGAAAGTATTTGCTGACATTAGATCAGGCAAAGGCTTTTGATCGTGTCAACCATGAGTACCTGTGGTTGCTCCTTAGTAAGTACGGTCTGCCGGGTGGTTTTGTCGATTGGTTAAAAGTCTTGTATAAGGGGGCAGAAAGCTTTCCTCTTGTTAATGGTTGGGTTGGGCAGTCCTTTGAGGTTGGCTCCGGGGTGCGCCAGGGTTGCCCCCTGAGTCCCCTGCTCTATGTGTTTGCAATCGACCCTTTCATCAGGAGGCTAGAGAGCGGCATGTTGTGTGGGGTACCAGTGGGTCTCCCGGGTGAGCCGCCTTTGAGGGTTGTTGCCTATGCGGACGATGTGTCAGTGATTGTCACCGGGGCGGATGAAGCAGAGGAGGTGGTCTCTCTGACATCACGGTATTCTGAAGCATCAGGCTCCAAGATCAATCAGGAAAAGAGTGAAGTCTTCTGGATGGGAAAGGAAGGTGAGGGTTTTGATCTCCCGGACACCTTTCCAGTGCCCCAGGAAAGAATTAAGATTCTAGGCATTGAATTTGGACCCGGCGATTATGGCCTCAAAAACTGGGAAGGCAGACTGGAAACTGCCAATACTAAGGTGGTCAGCTGGAAGAAATGGAAGTTATCTATGAGGGAAAGGGTTGATCTGATTAAGACTTACCTGATTCCGATCTTTTTGTATGTCAGCTTTGTCTGCATCTTGCCAGTGTCTCTCTATGCTAGGGTCAGTAGTGTGTTCTTCCAGATGTTGTGGGGGAACAGACTGAACCCCATCAAGAGGAATGTCACCTATCTATCCAGGAGGGAGGGTGGCTTAGGTATGGTCAACCCAGTTCTTTTCTTTTCACTGCTTTTTCTCAAGTTTAATATTGGTAATATGCTTGCAGTGGAACCTCCTGGATGGGCAGGCATTTTTAGATCTTGGTTTAGGCCTTTTCTGCGACTTTGGGAAGAAGGTGGCCAAGTGAAGAATCTCAGGGGTCATCGTGGTCAGCTACCAGCCTATGTCGCTCCGTGCCTGAAGTTATTACGGCAGTGGCGATTGTCGGCTGAAGATCTCAGATTGGTTCCGAGGAAAGTCCTTATGAGTCGAGTCTTGAGCGAAGTCTTTCATGACCCACTGGCCTTAAGGGATTGCCCAGGCCCAGTTTTGAGGGCAGGGTTAAGACTTATTAATTTGGACAGAGTACCTCCTAAATTCAGGGATCTGGCCTGGATGTGCTTCCATGGGAGGCTCTATGTTAGGGGCAATTTGAAATTCCGCAGTGGGGTGGATCGTAGCTGTCCTCGGGAGGAGTGTGCAGGTGAGGAGGAGACTATGGACCATTTTCTGCTTCATTGCCCTTTTAACATAGAGGTGTACAAACAGGTGGGGCGGGCCCTCGGTGTCTCTTTCCTCTCCAGGCTGGGTTATGCTGAGTGGGTGTACGGAGCATTCAATACTGGTGGGGTTTTTTGTTTAGATACACTGTTTTTAGTTAGCCTAGTAGTCCGTTATTTCACTTGGAACGCACGGTGTCAGGTCAGCATTCGGCGTAAAATCCTTCCTGTTCAGGTGGTGGTGTATGACATTCTGCATGAGGTGGAGAAGATTCGGGTACTTGAGAGAGACAAGCGGAGTCAGGGGGCTTGGTTGAAGGCGTGGAGGGGTTTCAAGCCTCCCTGACTGCCAGGAGTCTCTTTCCCGGGTGTGGCTGTCTGTCTCTTATCACCCTAGATTATTATTTTTTGGATTAATTTTTGATAAATGGCTGCGTACATAGGTGATGGGTTGTGCCTCTTAGGCCCTCTCTGCTGCTTTATGTAAATTGTTTTGGTAACGGATTATGTATATATTGTATATATTCTGAACATGGATGTGTATTCCTTGGATTTCTGTTGAAGTTTTGTACTATGGTTTTGTGTTTTACTTTTGTATAAAATTGGTTGCTTGATTCTTTTCAATAAAAGATCAATAGTGCCCCATCATTGGTGTCAGTGGGAGGAATAGTACCCCACCCATCATTGGAGCACAGGTGTGTCAGGAGGAGGCTGTCTCTCTGGAGCTGCTGCAGATCTGTGTGAGAGGGGACTGGTGAGGAAATCTATCCCAGCTCTCCTGGCCCCTTTCTGGGGAAGCCATGGAGGCCAGCAGGGCCTCTCCTGCTGGAAGCTCACAGCCATCTCCTGGGCCATCAGGTAACATACCTGCCCCTATACAACCCATGGTTGGTGATCTCTCTGCCCCTGGTGAAGATGAAGGTTCCGGGGCCATCCGGGAGCGAGTGGTGGCCGGGATTAAGGTCCTGAATAGGGAAAGAGACAAGCTCTACAAGCTCAGAGCGGAGCTGAAGCGCCTGAGAAGGCAACGTGAGGGCTTGCATAGCCAGAAACGTGGATCCATGGATCCGGAGATCCAACTGGCCAAGGTTCGGGTGGAACACCAGGAGACCATTGTGGCCATGATGGAAGGCAGAGATGGGCCATTTAAAAAAAAGTTTTGTAACGATAAAAGATTTGCGAGGAGGACAAAGATGGAGGTGGAGGAGGAGACCCCCAGTTCTGACCCCCTGCCCCCTCAGGGAGAGGTAAGCAGCCCCATGCCTTCCCAGGACTCAGGAGGCATGCTCAGGGCCATCCAGGTAATGGAGTCTCCTATGCGGGGGGATCAGCTGGCATTTAATGATGAGGACATTACAGACAATGTGCCTGACAAGGTAAAGCCTGTCAAGTCCCATATTGTGGATAAAACAATTTTTGTGGCATTCAACACTGTGACTGATACAGACAATGTGCCCAGTGAGAGTCAGGCTGCTAGTTCTATCTGTAGTAATGCTGTGCCTGCTGATGCTGCAGTACAGCAAAGTTTGCTTTTAAAAAATGACATTCCTGCAGATGAACTACAAGATTCAGCAGAGCCAATTAACCCCCCTTTGGCTGAAGCTGTTTGCCCCACAGCTGCTGAGGACTCTACAGCACAGCTTCAGGAGACAGCTGATATTGCAGCAGAAACTGTGATTATTCCTGATGGGAATGTGAAGTTTTGTGTGACTGATACAAATCATCCCAGTACCAGTGTGATGAACAATGGTCCCAGTTCAAGTGTGGACAGTCCTACCAACTCCGTTCAAGCAGTGAATAATAATAGTAATGTACAGACTGCTATGACTTCAGTGTGGGGCCTTGGCCCTGAAAAACTTACCTTTGCTCAGGTGGTACGCTCTGCTCCTGGTAGCTCTGCCCCCAAGCGGGGTTTTCCCCTACAGGCTACCACTTTGAGCACCCCAGGATCTGGTCTTGGGTCTCTGGCTTCTGCTGGGGGTCCCAGACGTAATGTTGTTATTCTGAAATGGGAAGGTGGTGCGATCCCTCCAGCACGGCGTGCAGTGGTGGACATGATTTTAGAGATGGGTTTTGGGGCAAATGATCTGTATGCCTTTATACATGTAGCTGGGACACGGGATTATACAGTTAGCTTCACCAGGCCAGAGGGTCTTGACCTGTTCTGGGAGAGATATGAGGCTCGTTGCAGGTCAAGACCTGAATGGGAAGGTCTGGCCCCAGTTGCAGTTTCTCAGAGGTCTACAGTAAAAAAAAATCACAATTATCCTCACTAATGAGAGTGTCCCTGCCCGGGATCTAGAGGTTTGGTTAAGGAACTATGGGGAGGTTTTGACCAAGCCCAATAAAATCCTTGATGAGCGTAACATCTGGACTGGGGGTTGGTCAGTTACAGTCAGGTTGGCCAGGGATGGGAATGTTGTCCGTCACCTGCCCTCCTCAGCTTTTATAGGGAGGGATAGGATGACTGTTTTTTACCCTGGTCAGCCGAAGCTGTGTCACCGCTGTGGAGAAAAGGGGCATTTGAGTTCCTCCTGTTCAGCCTTGATATGTTCAGTGTGTCGGGGTCAGGGTCATATGGCTAAGGACTGCACCGAAATGATCAGGTGCAACCTGTGCCTGCGCCTTGGCCACCCCTACAGCAGATGTCCTGAAGCCTGGCACAATATGGAGAAGGAGGTAATTGATGACATGTCAAGGCTGGACAGGATGGAGGGTGAGGCCCCTGGTGTACCATCCTCCTCTGCGGTGACTGACTCCCCTGGTCCTGCTCAGGATCCCTCTCCAGTTCCTGTGGCCACCCCTCATGTGTCTGTAAGTATTCCTTCTGTATCTGTATCTGTCTCCCCCCAGCCTACTGTACCCTCTCCTCTTGTGTCAGAACCTTCCAAGTCTGTGCCCCCTGAGTCAGTTACCCCCCAGGAGTCTACGCCTCCTAAGTCTGATTCAAAGGGAGCACCCCCCCCACCAGCAGTGGTAGTGGGTACTAAAAAGGTTGCTTCTTCCTCTGTAAAGAAGTCTTCTGTAAAGACTTCACAGAAAAAAGTAAGAGATGAGGGCATCTCTGAAGCTGACCTGCAGTACCTGGAGGAGAGAAGGAAGGTTGGGAAGCGGAAGAAGCAGGTGGTGAGGACAGAACAGGCTCCAGTGCCTGTCTCCAACCGGTATAGGTCCTCTAATTGGGATATCTCTTCATCTGGAGCTTCTTCGGAGCAAAGTTCTGATTCCGAAATGGAGTTTGAGGCGGCCTCAAGAAAGAGAGAGGCTTCTGGTGATGAGTAGGGATGAGCTTCGGGTTCGAGTCGAACTCATGTTCGACTCGAACATTGGCTGTTCGCAAGTTCACCGAACAGCGAACAATTTGGGGTGTTCGCGGCAAATTCGAATGCCGCGGAACACCCTTTAAAAGTCTATGGGAGAAATCAAAAGTGCTAATTTTAAAGGCTAATATGCAAGTTATTGTCATAAAAAGTGTTTGGGGACCTGGGTCCTGCCCCAGGGGACATGGATTAATGCAAAAAAAAGTTTTAAAAACGGCCGTTTTTTCAGGAGCAGTGATTTTAATAATACTTAAAGTCAATCAATAAAAGTGTAATATCCCTTTAAATTTTGTACCTGGGGGGTGTCTATAGTGTGCCTGTAAAGGGGAGCATGTTTCCTGTGTTTAGAACAGTCTGACAGCAAAATGACATTTTGAAGGAAAAAACTCATTTAAAACTACCCGCGGCTATTGCATTGCCGACAATACACATAGAAGTTCATTGATAAAAACGGCATGGGAATTCCCCAAAGGGGAACCCCGAACCAAAATTAAAAAAAAAAAATGACGTGGGGGTCCCCCTAAATTCCATACCAGGCCCTTCAGGTCTGGTATGGATATTAAGGGGAACCCCGGCCAAAATTTTAAAAAAAAAATGACGTGGGGTTCCCCCTAAATTCCATACCAGACCCTTCAGGTCTGGTATGGATTTTAAGGGGAACCCCGCGCCAAAAAAAAAAAAAAAACGGCGTGGGGTCCCCCCAAAAATCCATACCAGACCCTTATCCGAGCACGCAACCTGGCAGGCCGCAGGAAAAGAGGGGGGGACAAGAGTGCGGCCCCCCCTCCCTCCTGAACCGTACCAGGCCACATGCCCTCAACATTGGGAGGGTGCTTTGGGGTAGCCCCCAAAACACCTTGTCCCCATGTTGATGAGGACAAGGGCCTCATCCCCACAACCCTGGCCGGTGGTTGTGGGGGTCTGCGGGCGGGGGGCTTATCGGAATCTGGAAGCCCCCTTTAACAAGGTGACCCCCAGATCCCGGCCCCCCCCCTGTGTGAAATGGTAAGGGGGTACATAAGTACCCCTACCATTTCACAAAAAAAGTGTCAAAAATGTTAAAAATGACAAGAGACAGTTTTTGACAATTCCTTTATTTAAATGCTTCTTCTTTCTTCTATCTTGCTTCATCTTCTGGTTCTTCTGGCTCTTCTGGTTCTTCTGGTTCTTTCTCCGGCGTTCTCGTCCAGCATCTCCTCCGCGGCGTCTTCTGTCTTCTTCTCCTCGGGCCGCTCCGCACCCATGGCATGGGGGGGAGGCGCCCGCTCTTCTCTTCTTCTTTTCTTCTTTTCTTCTTTTCTTCTTTTCTTCTTTTCTTCTCTTCTTCTCTTCTTCTTCATTTTCTTCTCCGGGCCGCTCCGCAATCCATGCTGGCATGGAGGGAGGCTCCCGCTGTGTGACGGCGCTCCTCGTCTGACAGTTCTTAAATAACGGGGGGGGCGGGGCCACCCGGTGACCCCGCCCCCCTCTGACGCACGGTGACTTGACGGGACTTCCCTGTGGCATTCCCCGTGACGTCACAGGGAAGTCCCGTCAAGTCACCGTGCGTCAGAGGGGGGCGGGGTCACCGGGTGGCCCCGCCCCCCCGTTATTTAAGAACTGTCAGACGAGGAGCGCCGTCACACAGCGGGAGCCTCCCTCCATGCCAGCATGGATTGCGGAGCGGCCCGGAGAAGAAAATGAAGAAGAAGAGAAGAAGAGAAGAAGAGAAGAAGAGAAGAAGAGAAGAAGAGAAGAAGAGAAGAAAAGAAGAAAAGAAGAAGAGAAGAGCGGGAGCCTCCCCCCCATGCCATGGGTGCGGAGCGGCCCGAGGAGAAGAAGACAGAAGACGCCGCGGAGGAGATGCTGGACGAGAACGCCGGAGGAAGAACCAGAAGAACCAGAAGAGCCAGAAGAACCAGAAGATGAAGCAAGATAGAAGAAAGAAGAAGCATTTAAATAAAGGAGTTGTCAAAAACTGTCTCTTGTCATTTTTAACATTTTTGACACTTTTTTCGTGAAATGGTAGGGGTACTTATGTACCCCCTTACCATTTCACACAGGGGGGGGGCCGGGATCTGGGGGTCACCTTGTTAAAGGGGGCTTCCAGATTCCGATAAGCCCCCCACCCGCAGACCCCCACAACCACCGGCCAGGGTTGTGGGGATGAGGCCCTTGTCCTCATCAACATGGGGACAAGGTGTTTTGGGGGGCTACCCCAAAGCACCCTCCCAATGTTGAGGGCATGTGGCCTGGTACGGTTCAGGAGGGAGGGGGGGCCGCACTCTCGTCCCCCCCTCTTTTCCTGCGGCCTGCCAGGTTGCGTGCTCGAATAAGGGTCTGGTATGGAATTTAGGGGGAACCCCACGTCATTTTTTTTTTTAAATTTTGGCCGGGGTTCCCCTTAATATCCATACCAGACCTGAAGGGCCTGGTATGGAATTTAGGGGGACCCCCACGTCATTTTTTTTTTTTAAATTTTGGTTCGGGGTTCCCCTTTGGGGAATTCCCATGCCGTTTTTATCAATGAACTTCTATGTGTATTGTCGGCAATGCAATAGCCGCGGGTAGTTTTAAATGAGTTTTTTCCTTCAAAATGTCATTTTGCTGTCAGACTGTTCTAAACACAGGAAACATGCGCCCCTTTACAGGCACACTATAGACACCCCCCAGGTACGAAATTTAAAGGGATATTACACTTTTATTGTTTGACTTTAAGCATTATTAAAATCACTGCTCCTGAAAAAACGGCCGTTTTTAAAACTTTTTTTTGCATTGATCCATGTCCCCTGGGGCAGGACCCAGGTCCCCAAACACTTTTTATGACAATAACTTGCATATAAGCCTTGAAAATTAGCACTTTTGATTATTCATGTTCGTGTCCCATAGACTTTAACGGTGTTCGCATGTTCGAACGAACTTTTTTCCTGTTCGCATGTTCTGGTGCGAACCGAACAGGGGGGTGTTCGGCTCATCCCTAGTGATGAGCAGCAGAGGGGAGCTAAGAAGCAAACCACCCAATAACCCAAATGGCGGTTCCCCCTCCGTTAAAAGTGGTGACAATAAATGTCGCCAGCATTAAGTCAGTAAGAGCTCGTTCTATGGCCTTCTTTTTGTTCAGCCAATTAGATGCTGAAATTTTATTTTTGCAAGAGACTAGGCTCACCTCCTTGGCAGATATTCATATGGCCAAGAGAGAGTGGAGGTATGGTCCATCTTACTGGTCTCTTGCGGCCGAGCCTTACGGCGGTGTGGCGGTGTTGTTTAAAACCGGCATGGTAACTGTCCGGCGGGTTATTGAGGTGGAGATTGGGAGATGTATGGTCTTAGACGTCCTTGTGGGAGGGCAGGACCTGCGCCTAATTAATGTTTATGGACCGCACACAAAGTGGGACAGGAAATGCCTTTTTACAAGGATCAAGCCATTTCTTTTTACATCCCGGCAAGTGGTCTTTGGAGGTGACTTTAATACAGTAACTAGGCCCAAGGACAGGAAGGACTTCAAGGACAGGCTGGGATATGATAGCGTTTTTTTAAATAGTATGGTTAGGGATGCTGGTCTTGTGGATGTGCACATTAAGCACCTCCCGGATGACACTGGGTTCACCTTTCATCGAGGTAATAGTCAGAGTAGAATAGATAGGTTTTTTTTGAAGGAGACCTCTGCTTTCTCACCCCCAGTGGTGCAGGCAGTAGAGTTCTCTGATCACTGTATGCTATCTGTGGTCCTGAATGCTTCAGACGCCCCTCAGAGGGGCAAGGGCATCTGGAGATTGAATTCGACTCTACTCAAGGAAGAACATGTTAGACAATCCTTTGAGGAATTCTTTCAGGCACAGGTGACCATCCTGGACTTTTGTAGTAGCAAGGCTGAGTGGTGGGAGCTGACCAAAAAGAGGATTGCTGGATTCTTCAGGGGCCTAGCCAATAGAAAGCAGTTTAATAAATACATGACCTACCAACGTTTACGGAGGAAGCTGGATATTCTTGTCTCGAGAGGAGGAGATCCTGGGGCAATCTCCGAAGTGAAACTCCTTCTCAGGAAGTGTCAATATGACCGGCATGCCTCTTTGGTTCTGGAGAGGGACTATGGGAAGTACCACTCGCCTGACCCTTACCAGAACTGCAAACAAGGTGTAGCTGTTAAAACGGTCGTTGGCCTTAAGGACAGTACAGGTTCCTTGACAAAGTCCAGGTCAGGGATTCTGGAGGTCGTGAGGTCTATTTATGCTGACCTTCTTGGGAGGAAAGAGCTTGACCGTGACAAGATGGAAAGCTTTTTGGACTCTACTCCAGGTCTAAATGATGAAGATGTCCCATTGATGAATTTGACAGAGGAGATCACAGTTGAAGAGGTGATAAGGGCAATTGAACAGCTTGCCATCAAAAAGTCACCTGGACCGGATGGCTTGACGGCTGAGTTTTACAAAGCTTTTAAGTCTATTCTGGCCCCACATTTGGTAGAGGTTTTTAACAGTTGCCTTGCTGAGGGGGTACTTCCCTCTTCCATGAGGCACTCAGCTGTGATTCTTCTTTCAAAGGGTAAAGATCCTTCGATGGTTGAGAATTGGCGCCCCATCAGCCTTCTTAATGTCGATAGAAAGATACTGGCAAAGATCATTTTCTGGCGCCTATCGTCAGTAGCAGAGTCTTTGCTTTCTCGCCATCAGCACTGTTCGGTCCAGGGTAGGTGCACCTTCACAGCAGTTTTAGCTGTCCGGGAGGCCTTGGAGCGGTGCAGGGCTGCAGGCTGGGGAAAGTATTTGCTGACATTGGATCAGGCAAAGGCTTTTGATCGTGTCAACCATGAGTACCTGTGGTTGCTCCTTAGTAAGTACGGTCTGCCGGGTGGTTTTGTCGATTGGTTAAAAGTCTTGTATGAGGGGGCAGAGAGCTTTCCTCTTGTTAATGGTTGGGTTGGGCAGTCCTTTGAGGTTGGCTCCGGGGTGCGCCAGGGTTGTCCCCTGAGTCCCCTGCTCTATGTGTTTGCAATCGACCCCTTCATCAGGAGGCTAGAGAGCGGCATGTTGTGTGGGGTGCCAGTGGGGCTTCCGGGTGAGCCGCCTTTGAGGGTTGTTGCCTATGCGGACGATGTGTCGGTGATTGTCTCTGGGGCGGATGAAGCAGAGGAGGTGGTCTCTCTGACATCACGGTATTCTGAAGCATCAGGCTCCAAGATCAATCAGGAAAAGAGTGAAGTTTTCTGGATGGGAAAGGAAGGTGAGGGGTTTGATCTCCCGGACACCTTTCCAGTGCCCCAGGAAAGAATTAAGATTTTAGGCATTGAATTTGGACCTGGCGATTATGGCCTCAAAAACTGGGAAGGCAGACTGGAAATTGCCAATACTAAGGTGGTCAGCTGGAAGAGATGGAAGTTATCTATGAGGGAAAGGGTTGATCTGATTAAGACTTACCTGATTCCGATCTTCTTGTATGTCAGCTTTGTCTGCATCTTGCCAGTGTCTCTCTATGCTAGGGTCAGTAGTGTGTTCTTCCAGATGTTGTGGGGGAACAGACTGAACCCCATCAAGAGGAATGTCACCTATCTATCCAGGAGGGAGGGTGGCTTAGGTATGGTCAACCCAGTTCTTTTCTTTTCACTGCTTTTTCTCAAGTTTAATATTGGTAATATGCTTGCAGTGGAACCTCCTGGATGGGCAGGCATATTTAGATCTTGGTTTAGGCCTTTTCTACGACTTTGGGAAGAAGGTGGCCAAGTGAAGAATCTCAGGGGTCATCGTGGTCAGCTACCAGCCTATGTCGCTCCGTGCCTGAAGTTACTACGGCAGTGGCGATTGTCGGCTGAAGATCTCAGATCGGTTCCGAGGAAAGTCCTTATGAGTCGAGTCTTGAGCGAAGTCTTTCATGACCCACTGGCCTTAAGGGATTGCCCAGGCCCAGTTTTGAGGGCAGGGTTAAGACTTATTAATTTGGACAGAGTACCCCCTAAATTCAGGGATCTGGCCTGGTTGTGCTTCCATGGGAGACTCTATGTTAGGGGCAATTTGAAATTCCGCAGTGGGGTGGATCGTAGCTGTCCTCGGGAGGAGTGTGCAGGTGAGGAGGAGACTATGGACCATTTTCTGCTTCATTGCCCTTTTAACATAGAGGTGTACAAACAGGTGGGACGGGCCCTCGGTGTCCCTTTCCTCTCCAGGCTGGGTTATGCTGAGTGGGTGTATGGAGCATTCAATACTGGTGGGGTTTTTTGTTTAGATACACTTTTTCTAGTTAGCCTAGTAGTCCGTTATTTCACTTGGAACGCACGGTGTCAGGTCTGCATTCGGCGTAAAATCCTTCCTGTTCAGGTGGTGGTGTATGACATTCTGCATGAGGTGGAGAAGATTCGGGTGCTCGAGAGAGACAAGCGGAGTCAGGGGGCTTGGTTGAAGGCGTGGAGGGGTTTCAAGCCTCCCTGACTGCCAGGAGTCTCTTTCCCGGGTGTGGCTGGCTGTCTCTTATCACCCTAGATTATTATTTTTTTGGATTAATTTTTGATAAATGGCTGCGTACATAGGTGATGGGTTGTGCCTCTTAGGCCCTCTCTGCTGCTTTATGTAAATAATTTTGGTAGTGGATTATGTATATATTGTATATATTCTGAACATGGATGTGTATTCCTTGGATTTCTGTTGAAGTTTTGTACTATGGTTTTGTTTTTTTACTTTTGTATAAAATTGGTTGCTTGATTCTTTTAATAAAAGATCAATAGTGCCCCACCATTGGTGTCAGTGGGAGGAATAGTGCCCCATCATTGGTGTCAGTGGGAGGAATAGTGCCCCACCCATCATTGGAGCACAGGTGTGTCAGGAGGAGGCTGTCTCTCTGGAGCTGCTGCAGATCTGTGTGAGAGGGGACTGGTGAGGAAATCTATCCCAGCTCTCCTGGCCCCTTTCTGGGGAAGCCATGGAGGCCAGCAGGGCCTCTCCTGCTGGAAGCTCACAGCCATCTCCTGGGCCATCAGGTAACATACCTGCCCCTATACAACCCATGGTTGGTGATCTCTCTGCCCCTGGTGAAGATGAAGGTTCCGGGGCCATCCGGGAGCGAGTGGTGGCCGGGATTAAGGTCCTGAATAGGGAAAGAGACAAGCTCTACAAGCTCAGAGCGGAGCTGAAGCGCCTGAGAAGGCAACGTGAGGGCTTGCATAGCCAGAAACGTGGATCCATGGATCCGGAGATCCAACTGGCCAAGGTTCGGGTGGAACACCAGGAGACCATTGTGGCCATGATGGAAGGCAGAGATGGGCCATTTAAAAAAAAGTTTTGTAACGATAAAAGATTTGCGAGGAGGACAAAGATGGAGGTGGAGGAGGAGACCCCCAGTTCTGACCCCCTGCCCCCTCAGGGAGAGGTAAGCAGCCCCATGCCTTCCCAGGACTCAGGAGGCATGCTCAGGGCCATCCAGGTAATGGAGTCTCCTATGCGGGGGGATCAGCTGGCATTTAATGATGAGGACATTACAGACAATGTGCCTGACAAGGTAAAGCCTGTCAAGTCCCATATTGTGGATAAAACAATTTTTGTGGCATTCAACACTGTGACTGATACAGACAATGTGCCCAGTGAGAGTCAGGCTGCTAGTTCTATCTGTAGTAATGCTGTGCCTGCTGATGCTGCAGTACAGCAAAGTTTGCTTTTAAAAAATGACATTCCTGCAGATGAACTACAAGATTCAGCAGAGCCAATTAACCCCCCTTTGGCTGAAGCTGTTTGCCCCACAGCTGCTGAGGACTCTACAGCACAGCTTCAGGAGACAGCTGATATTGCAGCAGAAACTGTGATTATTCCTGATGGGAATGTGAAGTTTTGTGTGACTGATACAAATCATCCCAGTACCAGTGTGATGAACAATGGTCCCAGTTCAAGTGTGGACAGTCCTACCAACTCCGTTCAAGCAGTGAATAATAATAGTAATGTACAAACTGCTATGACTTCAGTGTGGGGCCTTGGCCCTGAAAAACTTACCTTTGCTCAGGTGGTACGCTCTGCTCCTGGTAGCTCTGCCCCCAAGCTGGGTTTTCCCCTACAGGCTACCACTTTGAGCACCCCAGGATCTGGTCTTGGGTCTCTGGCTTCTGCTGGGGGTCCCAGACGTAATGTTGTTATTCTGAAATGGGAAGGTGGTGCGATCCCTCCAGCACGGCGTGCAGTGGTGGACATGATTTTAGAGATGGGTTTTGGGGCAAATGATCTGTATGCCTTTATACATGTAGCTGGGACACGGGATTATACAGTTAGCTTCACCAGGCCAGAGGGTCTTGACCTGTTCTGGGAGAGATATGAGGCTCGTTGCAGGTCAAGACCTGAATGGGAAGGTCTGGCCCCAGTTGCAGTTTCTCAGAGGTCTACAGTAAAAAAAATCACAATTATCCTCACTAATGAGAGTGTCCCTGCCCGGGATCTAGAGGTTTGGTTAAGGAACTATGGGGAGGTTTTGACCAAGCCCAATAAAATCCTTGATGAGCGTAACATCTGGACTGGGGGTTGGTCAGTTACAGTCAGGTTGGCCAGGGATGGGAATGTTGTCCGTCACCTGCCCTCCTCAGCTTTTATAGGGAGGGATAGGATGACTGTTTTTTACCCTGGTCAGCCGAAGCTGTGTCACCGCTGTGGAGAAAAGGGGCATTTGAGTTCCTCCTGTTCAGCCTTGATATGTTCAGTGTGTCGGGGTCAGGGTCATATGGCTAAGGACTGCACCGAAATGATCAGGTGCAACCTGTGCCTGCGCCTTGGCCACCCCTACAGCAGATGTCCTGAAGCCTGGCACAATATGGAGAAGGAGGTAATTGATGACATGTCAAGGCTGGACAGGATGGAGGGTGAGGCCCCTGGTGTACCATCCTCCTCTGCGGTGACTGACTCCCCTGGTCCTGCTCAGGATCCCTCTCCAGTTCCTGTGGCCACCCCTCATGTGTCTGTAAGTATTCCTTCTGTATCTGTATCTGTCTCCCCCCAGCCTACTGTACCCTCTCCTCTTGTGTCAGAACCTTCCAAGTCTGTGCCCCCTGAGTCAGTTACCCCCCAGGAGTCTACCCCTCCTAAGTCTGATTCAAAGGGAGCACCCCCCCCACCAGCAGTGGTAGTGGGTACTAAAAAGGTTGCTTCTTCCTCTGTAAAGAAGTCTTCTGTAAAGACTTCACAGAAAAAAGTAAGAGATGAGGGCATCTCTGAAGCTGACCTGCAGTACCTGGAGGAGAGAAGGAAGGTTGGGAAGCGGAAGAAGCAGGTGGTGAGGACAGAACAGGCTCCAGTGCCTGTCTCCAACCGGTATAGGTCCTCTAATTGGGATATCTCTTCATCTGGAGCTTCTTCGGAGCGAAGTTCTGATTCCGAAATGGAGTTTGAGGCGGCCTCAAGAAAGAGAGAGGCTTCTGGTGATGAGCAGCAGAGGGGAGCTAAGAAGCAAACCACCCAATAACCCAAATGGCGGTTCCCCCTCCGTTAAAAGTGGTGACAATAAATGTCGCCAGCATTAAGTCAGTAAGAGCTCGTTCTATGGCCTTCTTTTTGTTCAGCCAATTAGATGCTGAAATTTTATTTTTGCAAGAGACTAGGCTCACCTCCTTGGCAGATATTCATATGGCCAAGAGAGAGTGGAGGTATGGTCCATCTTACTGGTCTCTTGCGGCCGAGCCTTACGGCGGTGTGGCGGTGTTGTTTAAAACCGGCATGGTAACTGTCCGGCGGGTTATTGAGGTGGAGATTGGGAGATGTATGGTCTTAGACGTCCTTGTGGGAGGGCAGGACCTGCGCCTAATTAATGTTTATGGACCGCACACAAAGTGGGACAGGAAATGCCTTTTTACAAGGATCAAGCCATTTCTTTTTACATCCCGGCAAGTGGTCTTTGGAGGTGACTTTAATACAGTAACTAGGCCCAAGGACAGGAAGGACTTCAAGGACAGGCTGGGATATGATAGCGTTTTTTTAAATAGTATGGTTAGGGATGCTGGTCTTGTGGATGTGCACATTAAGCACCTCCCGGATGACACTGGGTTCACCTTTCATCGAGGTAATAGTCAGAGTAGAATAGATAGGTTTTTTTTGAAGGAGACCTCTGCTTTCTCACCCCCAGTGGTGCAGGCAGTAGAGTTCTCTGATCACTGTATGCTATCTGTGGTCCTGAATGCTTCAGACGCCCCTCAGAGGGGCAAGGGCATCTGGAGATTGAATTCGACTCTACTCAAGGAAGAACATGTTAGACAATCCTTTGAGGAATTCTTTCAGGCACAGGTGACCATCCTGGACTTTTGTAGCAGCAAGGCTGAGTGGTGGGAGCTGACCAAAAAGAGGATTGCTGGATTCTTCAGGGGCCTAGCCAATAGAAAGCAGTTTAATAAATACATGACCTACCAACGTTTACGGAGGAAGCTGGATATTCTTGTCTCGAGAGGAGGAGATCCTGGGGCAATCTCCGAAGTGAAACTCCTTCTCAGGAAGTGTCAATATGACCGGCATGCCTCTTTGGTTCTGGAGAGGGACTATGGGAAGTACCACTCGCCTGACCCTTACCAGAACTGCAAACAAGGTGTAGCTGTTAAAACGGTCGTTGGCCTTAAGGACAGTACAGGTTCCTTGACAAAGTCCAGGTCAGGGATTCTGGAGGTCGTGAGGTCCTTTTATGCTGACCTTCTTGGGAGGAAAGAGCTTGACCGTGACAAGATGGAAAGCTTTTTGGACTCTACTCCAGGTCTAAATGATGAAGATGTCCCATTGATGAATTTGACAGAGGAGATCACAGTTGAAGAGGTGATAAGGGCAATTGAACAGCTTGCCATCAAAAAGTCACCTGGACCGGATGGCTTGACGGCTGAGTTTTACAAAGCTTTTAAGTCTATTCTGGCCCCACATTTGGTAGAGGTTTTTAACAGTTGCCTTGCTGAGGGGGTACTTCCCTCTTCCATGAGGCACTCAGCTGTGATTCTTCTTTCAAAGGGTAAAGATCCTTCGATGGTTGAGAATTGGCACCCCATCAGCCTTCTTAATGTCGATAGAAAGATACTGGCAAAGATCATTTTCTGGCGCCTATCGTCAGTAGCAGAGTCTTTGCTTTCTCGCCATCAGCACTGTTCGGTCCAGGGTAGGTGCACCTTCACAGCAGTTTTAGCTGTCCGGGAGGCCTTGGAGCGGTGCAGGGCTGCAGGCTGGGGAAAGTATTTGCTGACATTGGATCAGGCAAAGGCTTTTGATCGTGTTAACCATGAGTACCTGTGGTTGCTCCTTAGTAAGTACGGTCTGCCGGGTGGTTTTGTCGATTGGTTAAAAGTCTTGTATGAGGGGGCAGAGAGCTTTCCTCTTGTTAATGGTTGGGTTGGGCAGTCCTTTGAGGTTGGCTCCGGGGTGCGCCAGGGTTGTCCCCTGAGTCCCCTGCTCTATGTGTTTGCAATCGACCCCTTCATCAGGAGGCTAGAGAGCGGCATGTTGTGTGGGGTGCCAGTGGGGCTTCCGGGTGAGCCGCCTTTGAGGGTTGTTGCCTATGCGGACGATGTGTCGGTGATTGTCACTGGGGCGGATGAAGCAGAGGAGGTGGTCTCTCTGACATCACGGTATTCTGAAGCATCAGGCTCCAAGATCAATCAGGAAAAGAGTGAAGTTTTCTGGATGGGAAAGGAAGGTGAGGGGTTTGATCTCCCGGACACCTTTCCAGTGCCCCAGGAAAGAATTAAGATTTTAGGCATTGAATTTGGACCTGGCGATTATGGCCTCAAAAACTGGGAAGGCAGACTGGAAATTGCCAATACTAAGGTGGTCAGCTGGAAGAGATGGAAGTTATCTATGAGGGAAAGGGTTGATCTGATTAAGACTTACCTGATTCCGATCTTCTTGTATGTCAGCTTTGTCTGCATCTTGCCAGTGTCTCTCTATGCTAGGGTCAGTAGTGTGTTCTTCCAGATGTTGTGGGGGAACAGACTGAACCCCATCAAGAGGAATGTCACCTATCTATCCAGGAGGGAGGGTGGCTTAGGTATGGTCAACCCAGTTCTTTTCTTTTCACTGCTTTTTCTCAAGTTTAATATTGGTAATATGCTTGCAGTGGAACCTCCTGGATGGGCAGGCATATTTAGATCTTGGTTTAGGCCTTTTCTACGACTTTGGGAAGAAGGTGGCCAAGTGAAGAATCTCAGGGGTCATCGTGGTCAGCTACCAGCCTATGTCGCTCCGTGCCTGAAGTTACTACGGCAGTGGCGATTGTCGGCTGAAGATCTCAGATCGGTTCCGAGGAAAGTCCTTATGAGTCGAGTCTTGAGCGAAGTCTTTCATGACCCACTGGCCTTAAGGGATTGCCCAGTTTTGAGGGCAGGGTTAAGACTTATTAATTTGGACAGAGTACCCCCTAAATTCAGGGATCTGGCCTGGTTGTGCTTCCATGGGAGACTCTATGTTAGGGGCAATTTGAAATTCCGCAGTGGGGTGGATCGTAGCTGTCCTCGGGAGGAGTGTGCAGGTGAGGAGGAGACTATGGACCATTTTCTGCTTCATTGCCCTTTTAACATAGAGGTGTACAAACAGGTGGGACGGGCCCTCGGTGTCCCTTTCCTCTCCAGGCTGGGTTATGCTGAGTGGGTGTACGGAGCATTCAATACTGGTGGGGTTTTTTGTTTAGATACACTTTTTCTAGTTAGCCTAGTAGTCCGTTATTTCACTTGGAACGCACGGTGTCAGGTCTGCATTCGGCGTAAAATCCTTCCTGTTCAGGTGGTGGTGTATGACATTCTGCATGAGGTGGAGAAGATTCGGGTGCTCGAGAGAGACAAGCGGAGTCAGGGGGCTTGGTTGAAGGCGTGGAGGGGTTTCAAGCCTCCCTGACTGCCAGGAGTCTCTTTCCCGGGTGTGGCTGTCTGTCTCTTTTCACCCTAGATTATTATTTTTTTGGATTAATTTTTGATAAATGGCTGCGTACATAGGTGATGGGTTGTGCCTCTTAGGCCCTCTCTGCTGCTTTATGTAAATAATTTTGGTAGTGGATTATGTATATATTGTATATATTCTGAACATGGATGCGTATTCCTTGGATTTCTGTTGAAGTTTTGTACTATGGTTTTGTTTTTTACTTTTGTATAAAATTGGTTGCTTGATTCTTTTTAATAAAAGATCATTAGTGCCCCACTCATCATTGGAGCACAGGTGTGTCAGGAGGAAGGTGTCTCTGAAGCTCCTCCAGGTGATCTGTGAGAGAGGGGAGTGGTGGTGAAATCTCTCCCAGCTCTCCTGGCCCCTTTCTGGGGAAGCCATGGAGGCCAGCAGGGCTTCTCCTGCTGGAAGCTCTCAGCCATCAGGTAACATGCCTTCCTCTGTACAAGCCATGGCTTGGGATCTCTCTGCCCCTGGTGAGGATGAAGGCTCAGAGGCAATTCAGGAGCGAGTGGTGGCCGGCATTAAAGCCCTGAATAGGGAAAGAGACAAGCTCTATAAACTGAGAGTGGAGCTGAAGCACTTGAGAAGGCAGCGTGAGGCTTGCACAGCCAGAAGCGTGGATCCATGGATCTGGAAATCCAACTGGCCAAGGTCCGGGTGGAACACCAAGAAACCATTGTGGCCATGATGGAAGGCAAAGATGGGCCCTTTAAGGAAAAATTCTGCAATGACAGAAGGTTTGCGAGGATGACAAAAATGGAGGTGGAGGAGGAGACCCCCAGTTCAGACCCCCTGCCCCCTCAAGGAGAGGTAAGCAGCCCCATGGCTTCCCAGGACTCAGGAGGCATGCTGAGGGTAATCCAGGTAATGGAGTCTCCTATGCGGGAGGATCAGCTGGTGTTTCATGAAGAGGACATTACTGATAATGTGCCTGACAAGGTAAAGCCTGTCAAGTCACATGTGGTGCATAAAACTGTTTTTTTCAACACTGTGACTGATAATGACAATGTGCCCAGTGACAATCAGGCTGCTAATACCATGTGTAGCAATGCTGTGCCTGCTGATGCTGCAGTACAGCAAAAATTGCAATTTAAAAAATGACATTCCTGCAGAGGAACTACAAGATTCAGCAGAACCTATTAACCCCCCCTTCAGCTGAGTCTAAAGCTGTTTGCCCCACAGCTGCTGAAGACTCTACAGCACAGCTTCAGGAGACAACTGGTATTGCATCAGAAACTGTGACTATTCCTGATGGGATTTTGAATGTGTGTGTGACTGATAAAAATCATCCCAGTACCAGTGTGATGGACAATGGTCCCAGTACAAGTATGATGGACAATCCTACCAACTCTGTTCAAGCAGTTAATAATAATAATAGTAATGTACAGACTAATGTGACATCAGTGTAGGGCCTTGGCCCTGATAAGCCTACATTTGCTCAGGTGGTACGCTCTGCTCCTGGTAGCTCCGCCCCCAAGCGGGTCTTCCCCCCTGTGGCCTACCACTTTGAGCACCCCAGGATCTGGTCTTGGGTCTCTGGCTTCTGCTGGGGGTCCGAGAAGAAATGTAGTCATTCTTTTTTTTTTTTTTTTTTTTTTCTTTGTTTTGCCACTTCAGTCAACTTGGTGCCGAGACAGTTTTCAGATTGATAGTCATGTATGTCTCTTACTGAGTCACATCATTGTGGCCTTTCAAACTTTTCCTTTGCCTTGTGCATTCCATATGTGAGTAATTACAATTGTGCAGAAGTATAACACGAGAGAGAAAAAAAAGAAGAAAGAGAAAAAAAAAGAAAAAGAAGAATTTTATGACGTCTATTTTTTTACATGCCGGCCAGCCGGACGCACTGTCTCTTACTATTACTGTATGTGGCTGTACATTGTTATTTTTTCGCCCTAATAAACCTCCCTCCCCCCCTCCCCAATAATTCACCCTGACTGTTCCGAGGCACACTTTTTATCGGGCTATTATTCGTTGTTTTCTCTTGGCTTCAAAATTTTATACTGTGTCTAGTACAACTTCTCTACCTAGGTAGAGAGACAGTTGTTCTCGGCGCTAAGTTAGCACTGGTGAGGAGCGTGGCATTGTTTGGATCCACGGGTTCCATAGCTTCACAAACATATTGTAATTACCTAATCTTGTATGAAATGTCCTTTCGCTCCGTACTGTTGAGTTGACAGTTTCAACCCAGGATTCCGGGGTTGGGGGTGTTCTTGACTGCCAGGTTTGTGCTATTAATTTTCTGGCTTGAAACAGGCATCTTGCTATAGCTACGGCTGTGCCTCTATCCCTCATCCCGTTGTTAACGTGGCCCAGCACGCAGGTCTTAGGGTCGAGCTCTAAATTAATTCTGAACGTGGAATTTATTTTCTTTATGATCTCCGTCCAGTACCTAACAAGTTTTGAGCACCTCCAGACCATATGAATTAGGTCGCCTGTTCCTCTGCATCTGGGGCACTCATCATTAATTCTGTGACCAAACATAAACAGCTTTTTTGGTGTGTAATAGGATCTGTGCAACAGCAGCAGGTGGGAGGCTTTTTGTGAGGGAGAAACCGACACCTCTGATCCAAATTCAAGAATCCTCTTCCACTGTTCGTCCGTTATCTCCCCTACATCGGCCGCCCACCTGTCCCTTCCCCCCGGGAGGCCGACCTTCATATTTCTTCTCTTTGCCAGTTGTGTATATATCTCTGTAATTAAGCCCTTGGTGGTCTCTGACTTAATTATTGTTTGTAGTAGTGGAATCCTGCACCATGTTGGAGGTTGTCCACTAAACTGTTTGTTCAAGGCATGCCTGATCTGTAGGTAGCTATAGGATGCCTGGTTTGATATCCCATACTCATGTCTCAGATTCTCAAAGGATTTCAGAGTATCCCCTTCATATAATTGTATCAGCCGGCTTATTCCACATCTTTCCCACGTTTTATTCCTATCGACTGTTAATAATTTGTGCAATTGTTTGTTGTTCCATATTGGGGAATATTCTGAGATTCCTTTATACCCCATTATTTTCCTGGCTGTCTGCCAAACCCTAGTGATCATTTTGAATGTCGGGATTTCTCCTTGCAGTGAGTCTGCCTCCAGTGCTCCTGCTAGTGAGCTGTGTGGGTTCCCCTGTAGAATAATTTTAACATTGCTGCTTCCCCCTCCCTCTGTGGCACATCCACCCAGTTGTTGCAACTGAGCTGCCAAGAAATAGGTAAACGGTTGGGGAACCCCCAGTCCCCCCTCCGTATCGGGACGCTGCAGTTTCTGTAGGCCGATCCTGGCATGCCCTTTTTTCCATAATAAATCCCTAAATAGGGACTGGATCTTTTGAAACCACTTCTCCCCAATCCAAACAGGGGAGTTGTGGAGTAGGTATAACAACTGTGGCATCCAGATCATTTTTATCAAGTTGGCTCGACCCGCCACAGACAAGGGGAGTCTGCTCCAGGTATCACATTTCCTCTTGAATTTTGATAAGAGAGGGACCAAGTTGTCCTCAATAAATGCACCAGGTTCCTTGGACAGCACGACACCAAGATATTTCATTTTCCCTGTAATCTTCAATTGGGGCAGACACGTCGGAGTAGGGTTAGCTAATAGGTCAACCGGTAGTAGCGATGACTTCTCCCAGTTGATAGCCAATCCCGAGAACTTTCCAAAGTCTTCCACTAGCTGCGTCATTTCCTCAATGAGGAGGTCGTATCCCCAAGGAAGAATATAATGTCGTCTGCGAAAAGCGCTATTCTCTCTTCCCTCCCCTTTCTTTGAAATCCCTGTATTTCAGGTGATGATCTCACTGCTCCCGCCAATGGCTCCATGGCCAGGACAAACAGCAAGGGGGACAAGGGGCACCCCTGTCTTGTCCCTCTTTCGAGGGGAAAACTTTCCGAGTATTCGCCGTTTATCTTGAGCCTTGCCCTTGGGTGGTTGTATAGAATTTTTAGCCAGCTAATAAATACAGGGCCGAATCCAAACTTCTCCAGCACCCTCCAAAGATATTCCCATTCCAGGCTATCGAAGGCCTTGGCGGCGTCTAAGGACAATATGGCTCTGGATCCCGCGTTATCTGTTGGTACCTGAAGATTCAGATAGGCCCTTCTGACATTTATGCTGGTGGACCGGCCGGGAATAAACCCCGATTGGTCTGGGTGCACAAGTTTCGTGATATGTTTATTTAATCTGGATGCCAGCACCCTTGCGATAATCTTGACATCTGTGCACAGCAGGGATATGGGTCTATACGAAGAGACTTCCGATTGGTCTTTCCCCTCTTTTGGGATCACTACTATATCGGCCTCTGACATCGATAGGGGCAACCTTCCGTCCTTGATCGTCTGCTCCAGCACTTTTAGGAGCTCCGGAAGTAGAACCTCCCCGTATTTCCTATAGATTTCCAGTGGCAGCCCGTCCGGGCCCGGGGATTTCTGGCCTGACAACTCCGCGACTGCCTTTTGCAGCTCCTCTAGAGCCAGAGGGGAGTCCATCTCTCTCCTATCCCTCTCCGAGATTACGGGCAGGTCTACCCCTTTTAAGAATCCATCCATCTCGCGCCGGTTCGAACTGTACAGATCTCTATAGAATGCAGAAAAAGTTTGTAAGACCTCGGCGGGATCAGATGTAATCTTTCCAACTGGTGTCTTAATTGAAGAGATGGCTGATGAGGATAGATTAGACTTAATTAGAAGAGCAAGCATCCGGCCTACTTTCTCCCCCTCACCAAAGTAGTTTTGTTTCTGGAAGAGTCTTTTGTTCTCTGCTCTTCTGTTGATTACTTCTTTATACTCTTGCTGTTTATTGAGCCAAATCTCCTGTTTTTCTGGGGTTGGATCTAGCACATATTGTGCTTCTGCTTCCATAACTTCCCTACTGGCCCTCACCTCCGACCCCTTACACTGTAAGGAGGAACTCTGCAGACTCTGATGTAAGGGAGAACTCTGGGGACTCTAACATAAGGGATGCTCTGGGAACCCTGATTTAAGGGGGAACACTGAGAACTCTGATGCACGGTGAGGACTCTGATGTAAGGGGGAACACTGTGGCCTCTGGTGTAAAGGGGAACTCTGATGTAAGGGGTGCTCTGAGAACCCTGATTTACTTTAGTGTACTCACTCAGAGGCAGGAGAGAGAAGGGGGGAGACTTCAGTCACAGACAGGGATGGATGATGAGCTCACTCACCACTTGGCATCAGCACCTCTCATCCAGATGTATCTGAGGCTGCTGGACTTCAAATTTCCAGCCCCATTCCCCTTTTCTAAACCACAGCGCTGGGGATTGGAGTGTGGGCAGACACAGAGGGGTAGAGGCGGGAGGAAGAGGAGCAAATTGAACCCTCTCTCCTCTCCCATCTGTATGTAGGGGGGGATTGTTAGTGATGGCTTTTGGCACTGTGAAAGAGATTGTAACAGACACTCTCAGCTTAGACAACTGCAGCCAACAACCCCGCTGGGAGGCCACAGTCCAGTCTGAATAATATGTCCGGGTTTTAGGTAGTTTGAAACCCGGACACATGATTCCAAACCCGAACTGTCTGGGTGAATCCCGGACAGGTGGCAACCCTAAGTACACCCCTAGGTGTACTAGGGGACCCTGAGAGAGTGTAGGGGTGTACTTGAAGAGGGTGTACAGGGTGCTGTCCATACTGGTTAATGGCATAGCTCCAAACTGTCCCTGATTTCAAGGGACTGTCCCTGATTTAGAACAATGTCTCTCTGTCCCTCTTTCCTCATTATTTGTCCCTCATTTTGGTCTGATACATATAGTTGTATATAAAATACACTTTTTATCTATCAAAAAGTGTTTCCCAGTGCTAAACCTTTCATGTTATTTCTAAATTGCTGCATTTGTAAATTCCAAAAGCCAATATAAGGAATAGTAGTTGTAAAAAAAGCACTTGTGGGTTTAACCAATCTTGTTTCTTTGTACATTTCTCCTTTAAGGGGGCGTGGCAAGGGGTGTGTCCTATGCCTGCATACTTTTGCTGATAGGTGTCCCTCATTCCCATCTCAGAAAGTTGGGAGGTATGGTTAATGGTACTCTGTACGTTATGCACTTTTAGAAGTGTAGGCATAAGTACCTGTGGCATATGTGTGATGTTTATATAGGGAGTATAAAAAAGTAAAATATACCAATGCAAAAAGATAATAAGAAACAGATCAAACATCTGCTGAACATGTCAGGCAAATTAAAAACAATATGGGATAATAAATGAAAAATATAGTGCAGAACTAAAACAACATCAAATAAATAATAAAAATTAATTGAAAAGGTTCATAAAAAGTTCATAGGCAGCCATAAGAATACGCAAATCCGTTTCCCAATAAAGTGACAATGTGCATTTATGAAGATTAGAAATTCCGTGCCAAAAAGTGTGACCTCCACCATAAGAACCTCTGTGCTGCTCACCTCCACACCGGGACCCCTGAATCAACAAATTGTCATAAAAGATTTCCCTAAGGACAAAATCCTGGAGGACATCGATACACCTCTTCTGAATGCAGATCACACAGATTTATTTTCTTAGCAACCAACACAAATCACAGGCAAAAACACAACAAAAAGATATATACTGTACATGCATTTTTGGTGCTGCTCCATTGTAATCTATGGGGCCAAAATTGTGTTGGAGTCGCACCAAAATAGTGGAGGGACATTTTCAAAATCAAATAATGTTATTTCAATTGTCATCTGATTCTGTACAACTGAAGTAGCATCCAAAATCTCACTGGTGTGTACGGAGCCTCAGTTCACATCTAGGTGTCCCGGATCGCGGAATTCTGCCTGCGATCCCAAATCACAGCAAATTTCGCTACACCCTTGCGATCCCCGTCACTTCCAATGGCACCCCGATCGTGACTTAATTTTGCTGCAACTGTTGCCTGATGAATGACGGTAAAATCGCGCAAACAGAATGGCTATACACCTGTTCTTTTGGGCTACAGGCATACCGCAATTCTGTTTGCACAATTTCACAGGCAATTGCGGCAAATCGTATATACAAAATAATTCTGCGCTACCCGAAGAAGAAAAGGAAACGAAAGCAGCTAACACAACCAACAAAGTATAAATGGGAAAAACAACGAAAAAGTGTAGCGCTAAACAATATCCAACATGTACTAGACCAGTCAATATGCAGTGAAAGGGATCAACTGTATCTGAGAAATGAACTTTATAAATGAGTAGACTACTCATTTATAAAGTTCATTTCTCAGATACAGTTGATCCCTTTCACTGTATATTGACTGGTCTAGTACATGTTGGATATTGTTTAGCGCTACACTTTTTCGTTGTTTTTCCAATTGCGGCAAATCGCGCTGCGATCGGGGTGCCATTGGAAGTGACAGGGATCGCAAAGGGCGTCCCACTATTTGCTGTGATTTGGAATCGTGATAAGAAACATGGCGATTCAGCCCACAATCTGGGATGCCTAGATGTGAACGGAGCCTTATGGTCCCAGGTATGTAGCGGACAGGAAGATCACACACCGCACAGAATGTACATTACCTGCAACACACCACTGACTCTTTCCTGACATCTTATCTTATTTCTTCTGTTATCTCTGCGGCACACTGTTCTGGCACACTGTCCTGGCACACCGTCCTGGCACACTGTCCTGGCACACCGTTCTGGCACACTGTTCTGGCACACCGTCCTGGCACACTGTCCTGGCACACTGTCCTGGCACACTGTCCTGGCACACTGTTCTGGCACACTGTTCTGGCACACCGTCCTGGCACACTGTCCTGGCACACCGTTCTGGCACACTGTTCTGGCACACCGTCCTGGCACACTGTCCTGGCACACTGTCCTGGCACACTGTCCTGGCACACTGTCCTGGCACACTGTTCTGGCACACTGTTCTGGCACACCGTCCTGGCACACCGTCCTGGCACACCGTCCTGGCACACTGTCCTGGCACACTGTTCTGGCACACCGTCCTGGAAGAATTTTGTATGAATAATCACACAAACAGAGCGAGGAATTATAAACTGAGAGACAGGTGGGAGGGTGTAAGGGATGTAATGATTAGCAAAGAAGGATCTGATTCCTTATTAAAATATATAGTTGAGCAAAGTGGAGGAGATCAAAGATCACCAGTTTGCAGCAGCCTTATCTTCATAGGAGATGACGTTGAAGAAAACCTTAAAACATATAATACAAACATCATTGTAAAGTATACAATTATCTTGGGAATTTCAGTGAGGAACTTGACTTTCACTTTTCAGTCACAGATTTTTTTTCTGTTTCCATCATTTTCATTACTTTTACAATGAAAATGCACAGGATGGCAATACAGAGTAATAATAATTTGTACATTACTGAATATACAGAATTAAGGTTGTCAATAGCAACATCCGTGTCAAGTGGGTACTGAAATACGGGTCCCAAAGTATACACCAAAGAACAACCTTCATTGATTGAACAAGTACAACTAATAAACCCACAGATTTGTTTTCATGTCATAGTTCTTGTATCCACAAAATACTCCTAATTACTGCACCAGAATGAACCGTCTCATAGAGAGAAGAGAGAAATAGAAGGAGGGAGAGTGAGAGAAAATCAGTGCACCTCTTTACATTAAAAGCCCCCACTATACCTATAACACTTTACTATATCTGAGTCCCCCCTTTACATTAGATGTCTCCTTTACATTAGTGCCCCTCCTTTCACATCAGAAACCCCCTTTCACATTTTAACCCCTTAGCGCACATATGTGGCCTCAGATTGAAGGGGTTATACAGGGGTGATATGCAGCTGCAGACATCATCCCGGCAGGGATGGACTGGCCATCGGGACTACCGGGAGATTCCCGGTGGGCCGATGGCTCAGTGGGCCAGTTTCAGAGACAGGGAAGGAGAGATACATAGCACCAAATGTAGCATTAAAACAACTTTTAATCCACTTAAAAAACGTTACTGACAAAGTAGGGTGAAAGGCATTGAAACACTGGCAAGAATCCAGGCTTGTCAACAATTTGAATTAGAAGCGGCCACCGGGAACCGATCGGGCCAGTAGATGCAGAGCGCATCGGTGTGTACTACTACTTCCTGGTGGCGGAGGAATGATGGCCTGAAGGAAGCGTCACCTCCCACATCTTGCATCATTTCCGGATGATGACATCACGTCCGCCCCATCATGCGTTCCACCGCTACCAGGAAGTAGTAGTACACACCGATGCTCTGCATCTACTGGCCCGTTCGGTTCCCGGTGGCGGCTCCTAATTCAGATCACAGTGTCTCAATGCCTTTCACCCTACTACCTTTGTCAGTAACGTTCTTTAAGTGGAATACAAGTTGTTTTAATGCTACAATTGGTGCTGTGTATCTCTCTCTCCTCCCCTGTCACGTTGTGTGTTGGGGGGGTTACAGAGCTGGGTTGGAGGTGCCCATCAAGTCATGTAGTAGCACTGCATCTGCCATCTGGTGACAAGTGACTTGGCAGGATTCAGGCGACGGGGCAAGTGATATGCGGCATCTGGTGGCAGGCGACGTGGCAAGTGACAAGCTGCCTCTGCTGACAAATGACGTGGCAAGTGACGTTTTGCATCTGGTGGCAGGTAACGTGGCAAGTGACATGTGGCATCTGGTGGCAGGCAATGGTGGCAAGTGACATGCAGCACCTGGTGGCAGGCGACGTGGCAAGTGACACGCTGCATCTGGTGGCAGGCGACGTGGCAAGTGACACGCTGCATCTGGTGGCAGGCGATGGTGGCAAGTGACATGCAGCACCTGGTGGCAGGCAATGTGGCAAGTGACATGCAGCATCTGGTGGCAGGCGACGTGGCAAGTGACAAGCTGCCTCTGCTGACAAGTGACGTGGCAAGTGACGTTTTGCATCTGGTAGCAGGCGACGTGGCAAATGACAAGCTGCCTCTGCTGACAAGTGACGTGACAAGTGACATTCTGCATCTGGTGGCAGGCGATGTGGCAAGTGACAAGCTGCTTCTGCTGACAAGTGCCGTGGCAAGTGAAACACTGCATCTGGTGGCAGGCAACGTGGCAAATGACAAGCTGCCTCTGCTGACAAGTGACGTGGCAAGTGAAACACTGCATCTGGTGGTAGGCGATGTGGCAAGTGAGGTGGCAGGTGACACACTCAAGGCTCCCACTGATTCTGCATTATGGTGAGTTGAACTATTTCATGTTATATTACAATGTAATAATAGAAATAATGCGCTTCAATCATCCTGACACCATATGAACCATGGTGCCGAGAAGATTGAAGCGCCAACACCAGTTGTTTGGAGTAAAGTGGGCCGGTCTGGATGAAGTCCAGGGCCAAATTTTTGTCCCAGTCCAGCCCTGCATCCCGGTACCGTTTTATAGAGCGGGCAATCGGCTCTTTAGAGATAACAACTGATGCAGCTAAAAGCCACTCGGCTGTTATCCCAAAGGAGCAGGATGGGACCACCCCCCCTTCTCAATGCCTTCCGCCACTATTCCCGGGCCTCCCATGCCACGGGGAGACCCGATCCACGATCCGGCAGTTCCACCAGCTAGAGTGAGACTGAATCAAAGCCAGAAACGGCTTTGTTCCAGTCTTCTATGTAAAAACGTTGAAGTGACATCACAACGTCACTTCCGTTTTACCCAGCTGCCAATGGCGCCAATTTTTAAAAAATTAGAGTATTCAGAATCGCCATTTTTGGCGATCTGAATATTTTAAAGTACAAAGGAGGCATTTGGAGTCTATTAGACCCCCGATCCCTCCATAAAGAGTACCTGTCACCACCTATTACTGTCACAAGGGATGTTTACATTCCTTGTGACAGCAATAAAAGTGATCAGAATTTTTTTTTAAAGTGACAATGTAAAAAAATGAATAAATAAGAAAAAAAATTTTTTTTAGAGCGCCCCCGTCCCCGTGAGCTTGCGCAGCAAAAAAATAAAATGCATACATAAGTCACGCCTACATATTTAAATGGTGTTCAAATCACACATGTGAGGTATCGCTCTGATCATTGGAGCGAGATCGATAATTCTAGCAAAAGACCTCCTCTAACTCTAACCTGGTAACCGTAAATGTTTTTTAAAGACTTGCCTATGAAGGTTTTTAAGTACCGTAGTTTGTCTCCATTCCAGTGTGCGCAATTTCAAACCGCGACATGTTTGGTATCTATTCAAATCGGCGTAGCATCATCTTCCACATTATACAAAAAAAATTGGGCTAACTTTATTGTTTTTTTTTTTAAATTCATGAAAGTGTCTTTTTCCCCAAAAAAGTGCATTTGAAAGACCGCTGCGCAAATACTGTGTGACATAAGTTATTGCAACGATCACCATTTTATTCTCTAGGGTCTCTGCTAAAAAATGTATTATATATATATAAAATGTTTGGGGGTTCTAAGTAATTTTCTAGCAAAATACAGATTTTAACTCGTAAGCAACAAATGTCAGAAATAGGCTTAGGCATGAAAGGGTTAAGCCCTCATTTCCCATCAGAAGTCCACACCCTTTACATCAAAACCCTACATCAGAGTCCCTCTTCATATCACAGTCCTCTCTTCACACCAGAGCCCACCCACCCCCCCTCCACATCAGAGGTCCCCTCCAGTAAAGAGATATACTTAGTACTGATGGGGTTGCTGCGGCACTTGCCGGATTTACAAAGAATCAGCATATCAGGAATCGGGAGGTGAAGCAGGTCAGGATGGTGGTGGATTCCGAATGCAGTGCTCCCTCAATCCTCACTACCTTAGAGCACCTTTAATGTGCAGTGATGGAGGGGTGGCATGGAAAATGTCATGGATGGGGGTACAGAGGGTACAGGAATGAGAGAGGCGAAACGATTCGCAAGGTATTGCTTTCTAACCCGAACAGAAAACCCCATTGAAGTCTAATCAAAAGTGCCCATTTTGAAGGCTTATATGCAAGTAATTGACCATAAAAGGGGTATGGGGGTCTGGGTACTGCCCTGGGGGGACATGTATCAACATAGGTTTTTTTTTTAAAACAATGTTTTTTTCAGGAGCAGTGATTTTAATGATGCTTAAAGTGCAACGATAAAAATGAAAAATTCCTTTAAATATTGTGCCTGGGGGGTCCCCTTAGTCTGCCTGTAAAGTGGCGCATTTGTAGCATGCATAAAACATGCTACAGCAAAAAACTAGTCAAATCCAATTTTAAATGACTCGCAGTTATTTTTATTTTTTATTTTTTTCTATTTTTCGGGTCCAGTGGGCATTGTGATTGATGATGGATTTACATCGAGGGACAGGGTTTGTCAAAAACTGTTTCTTGAGGTTATTACTTTTTGACACTTTTTTTGGTGAATGGGTAAGGGTACAATGTACCCGATACCCTTTCACATAGAGGAGGGTGGGATCTGGGGGCCACCTTGATAAGCCCCACTCCTGCAGACCCCCACAGCCACAGCCCAGGGTTATCAGGCAGAGAAACTTGTCCCCAACATGCACCCAAAGCACCCCCCCCCCAAGTTGAGGGCATGTGGCCTGGTATGGTTCAGGAGGAGGGGGGGTGCTCGCTCGTCCCCTCACCTTTCCTGACCCGCTGGGCTGCATGCCCAGATAAGGGTTTGATATGGATTATGGGGGGGGGCGGAAACCCACGTCGTTTTTTTTTTTTTTTTTATTTTACCAGCACTTTTTTTTATTCAGCTGTCAGTGGGGAAACCCATTACATAGTTACATAGTAGGTGAGGTTGAAAAAGTCCATCAAGTCCAGCCTATGTGTGTGATTATGTGTCAGTATTACATTATATATCCCTGTATGTTGTGGTCATTCAGGTGCTTATCTAATAGTTTCTTGAAACTATCGATGCCCCCCGCTGAGACCACCGCCTGTGGAAGGGAATTCCACATCCTTGCCGCTCTTACAGTAAAGAACCCTCTACGTAGTTTAAGGTTATACCTCTTTTCTCCTCATTTTAATGAGTGGCCACGTGTCTTGTTAAACTCTCTTCTGCGAAAAAGTTTTCTCTATTGTGGGGTCACCAGTACGGTATTTGTATATTGAAATCATATCCCCTCTCAAGCGTCTCTTCTCCAGAGAGAATAAGTTCAGTGCTCACAACCTTTCCTCATAACTAATATCCTCCAGACCCTTTATTAGCTTTGTTGCCCTTCTTTGTACTCACTCCATTTCCAGTACATCCTTCCTGAGGACTGGTGCCCAGAACTGGACAGCATACTCTAGGTGCGGCCAGACCAGAGTCTTGTAGAGCGGGAGAATTATCATTTTATCTCTGGAGTTGATCCCTTTTTAATGCCAATATTCTGTTTGCTATGTTAGCAGTAGCTTGGCATTGCATGCCATTGCTGAGCCTGTCATCTACTAGGACCCCCAGGTCCTTTTCCATCCTAGATTCCCCCCAGAGGTTCTCCCCCCAGTGTATAGATTGCATTCATATTTTTGCCACCCAAATGCATTATTTTACATTTTTCTACATTGAACCTCATTTACAAAAACATATTTGGGGGGCACACCAAAACGATGGTGCTGCTATAAGACCTACAAACAGTAAAATTGCAAAGAAAATCTGAGAACTGACCCCTAACATAAAACACCTCCATCCCTAAATATCAGAGAAAATGGACGTCGCCCCTGGGACTTTATATGAGGTGTTTATGGTGATCAAAAGGGTAAACAAGTATAGAAGTACAAATGATTTATTAAGAACAACATAGTCCGATATAGGACATGAGCATGGGTGAACAAGTTCATAAAACAGCAACATTGCATAATAATCCTAAAACATAGCCATAATATAATAGTAATACATGTGATACAGGTATGCATGGTACATCTCTAGCCCGACGCGTTTCGCAAGCTTTCCTCACTTCATCAGGGGCTGATGTGCATATCTGCTGTCTGTAAAAACAGATAAAGTATATAATTAGAGTATCGGTTATTAGAGGGCATCTCCCCCGGGAGCTGAAGAGACTGAGGACCCAGCTAAGAGGACCGAGGCCAGACGTGGGGGACAGCATGGCAATACGAGAGAGGAAAGAAAGCGTGGACCCAAAATGCTCCCATGTGTCTTGCAGGGCATAATCACTGTATGGAAAATACAAATGTGTAGTATGTATAAGGTTAAATGTCTTGAAAATATGAAATGATGTGCATCATAGCATTAAGTACAAAGGTATGCTAATGAACAAGGTCTGAAATGATAGCATTAGCTCTGTCATAAAAGTATGAGGTATGTGCTGGATGCAGAGTATGCACAAGGTGTCCTGCAAAGTGTAGGAGAAAAGGAGGGTACAGAGTGGAAGGGTGAATGAAAGGAAAAAAGGAGGAGAGGGACAAGTGGGAAGTGAGGTAAAAAGAGAAATGACAAAAAAAGGAAATAAAAAGAAAAAGGAGGAAGAAAGAGAAAAAAAAAAAAAGAAAAGAAAGAAGGGAGGAGGACAAGGGGGAGGGAAGGAAGAAGAGGTGGGGAGGTGGAAAGAAATATAGCACAATGAAATAGAAAAAGGACAAAAATAATGATGATAATAATACCTAAAAGCAGATGCAACAACATGGAAGGAGAGGGGGAGTGGAAAAAGTATAAGTGTAGGATGTCAGTCAGAAACATAAAATGTGCATGTAGGGTTGAGTACACAATGGAGTACAAGATGTGAGTATTGGGATACATCAAGGTGCCTACCAGTATAGTGGAGCGTCCCGCCTCTGTTTTGGAAAGAGATGATAGGAGAGGTATGCCTTACCATCACCCCCAGCCTAAATACCCAGACATTCGCGAGTTCCCCGCCCCTAACGTCATGCGTCAGGTGGAGAAAGGGGGGATCGCACCGCGCTCGCCGCACAGCGGCAGGCACTCGCGATCCCCAGCCTCCGCCTGGATGACATGTCCCGCCCATCAAGGAGGGGATACCGCTGGAGTGCGGACATCCCCAGGTGGGCGTGGAGAGGCATGACGCCGATGCACTGGTGGCTCCGCCCCTCCGGGGAAACCAGATAGACAGAGACAGCTGGGGAAAAGGAATCCCCATTTGTGCATCGCAGCTCCCAGAGGATGAGACAGACCGCCTGACCCACGACAAGGGCGAAGTAGAGGAGCTAGGTCTGCAAGTGCAAATTCAAAATAAGAAATAAGTAAACCAGCATGTCATTATGATTCAATAATGGCAAGGTTTGGATGTTAACCGTGTAAGATCTAGGATCAGTGTCAGACAAGGGCATTAAGGTGTCTTCCACCTGGGTACAAATTGCAAAGGAAATCTGAGAACTGACCCCTAACATAAAACACCTCCATCCCTAAATATCAGAGAAAACGGACGTCGCCCCTGGGACTTTAAATGAGGTGTTTATGGTGATCAAAAGGGTAAACAAGTATAGAAGTACAAATGATTTATTAAGAACAACAACATAGTCCGATATAGGACATGAGCATGGGTGAACAAGTTCATAAAACAGCAACATTGCATAATAATCCTAAAACATAGCCATAATATAATAGTAATACATGTGATACAGGTATGCATGGTACATCTCTAAGCCGACGCGTTTCGCGAGCTTTCCTCGCTTCATCAGGGGCTGATGTGCATATCTGCTGTCTGTAAAAACAGATAAAGTATATAATTAGAGTATCGGTTATGATTGGACAGAAGCAAGAAGCCTGAACCGATCATCCCATACTTACTTGTCAGACCAAAGCTTCAGAGACTGAACCCAGGGGGGGGTCGGCAGAGGGCATCTCCCCCGGGAGCTGAAGAGACCGAGGACCCAGCTAAGAGGACCGAGGCCAGACGTGGGGGGCAGCATGGCAATATGAGAGAGGAAAGAAAGCGTGGACCCAAAATGCTCCCATGTGTCTTGCAGGGCATACTCACTGTATGGAAAATACAAATGTGTAGTATGTATAAGGTTAAATGTCTTGAAAATATGAAATGATGCGCATCATAGCATCAAGTACAAAGGTATGCTAATGAACAAGGTCTGAAATGATAGCATTAGCTCTGTCATAAAAATATAAGTTATGTGCTGGATGCAGAGTACTGGTGGCTCCGCCCCTCCAGGGAAACCGGGGAGACAGCTGGGGAAAAGGAATCCCCATTTGTGCATCGCAGCTCCCAGAGGATGAGACAGACTGCCTGACCCACGACAAGGGCGCAGTAGCGGAGCTAGGTCTGCAAGTGCAAATTCAAAATAAGAAATAAGTAAACCAGCATGTCATTATGGTTCAATAATGGCAAGGTTTGGATGTTAACCGTGTAAGATCTAGGATCAGTGTCAGACAAGGGCATTAAGGTGTCTTCCACCTGGGTACAAATTGCAAAGGAAATTGCAAACAGTAAAAAACATATTACAGCGCACACATTCAAGAATTACATTTCCTGCAAGGCTAGTTAAAAAAAACTTGAACACTATATGGTCATATATTGCTAAGCCCCCTTACTGCGACAAAGTACCCCGAATTAGTGGGTCCTACTCAGGTAATAGAATGGAAGATCCTTTGTCTCAACCATGGGAGCTGAACTCCTCTATGTGGGAGAACTGAAGGGGATACATCCTATGCACTGGTGGCCACTAAATAAGAGGTAATGAGGAGGGGGAGGGGTGCTCCAGCCCAAAAAACCTGGTCAAGGTCTATTACAATATACAAAAACATATTTGGGGGGCACACCCTACAATGCGTTTAAATTCAAGATTGTGCTGCTATAAGACAGCTGCTATAAGATAGCAGCACCATCTTGAATTTAAACGCATTGTAGGGTGTGCCCCCCAAATATGTTTTTGTATATTGTAATAGACCTTGACCAGGTACTAAAATCTTGTATATAGTCCCTTATCATCCCCTCCAAGAGTTTACATACTATTGATGTTAGGCTAACTGGTCTGTAATTCCCAGGGATGTATTTTGGGCCCTTTTGAAATATTGGCTTTTCTCCAATCAGCTGACAGCTGATGACTCATCAGCTGTTAAGGACACCGCGTCCGGCTTGCCGGCCCTGCTCCTTAACAACCAGCTTACACTGCGCCCTGATTGGACAAAATTTTGCCCAATCAGGGCTCAGAATGCACTGTGTTTCGGGGAGCACACCCAGCAAACACCCTGCAAATTCGGGTGTTCGGCGAAGAGCCGAACAGCCAAATGTTGAGCCCAAACTCATGCTCGGGCCAAACCGTTCGCCCATCCCTACTGGTGAATTATAGAGAGAACCAAAAGTTCCCCAATCCAGACAAAAGTAACATCCAACTAGCAACACACACTAATATCCCACTGCTGCCACCATGTAGGCAGGTGCGCGTTACTTTCTCCATGACAGGTGGTGCTCTCTGCAGTGGTACTGTTGTTGGAGGAGGAAGTCAAGAGGAACTTGGTTCCTCTATGGTTTCATGGGTCACTGGGAAAGCTATCTTATTGGATGTTGCCACCCCACATGATTCTAGCAGCCATCTTGGGTCAGGCAGAGCCTATTTAAGGCCCTGGCTCCCGGGTTTGGCACTCTTTATGCAAGTGGATAGCTTAGGGAGAGGTACCCCTCCTGTCAGGGACAGTACTAGCAGCAAGGACAGGTTCCTTGGCCATCTCTGGACATCTTCCTGATTAGGCAGGAGACAGCCAGGTCGCAATCTGCACTTTACAAATGCTTTCAGTCCAGCAGAGCATTGCCTCATCCCCATTGCTGCAAACTGTGAGTATACCTGACCAGGTGGTTCCCCTTTGGATTCTGTTGTAAACCGTTACTGCATTCTTGAATACAAATTCTTTATTGCACCCACCTGTGTGAATTATTGTCATCTCATCTGGCTGTATACCACCTACAACAAAAATGTCAAAGGATTACGCCCACAGTAACTTGCTAACCAGAGTGAGATCCTTGTATGGTGGAAAAGGGATGAGGTATGGGCTTGCTTTAGGCTTGTCTCACACAGGCTTCACATTGTATAGGAACAATGTGAACAGCAAGCTTTTACTAAGCATTTTCAGAGCTTTCAGCAAGAATTGTTGAAGCTTTTAAAAGTACAATTCAGCTTTAGTTTGTACACTATATTTCCAAAAGTATTGGGACGCCTGTCTTTACACGGACATGAACTTTAATGGCATCCAAGTCTTAGTCTGTAGGGTTCAATATTGAGTTGGCCCACCCTTTGCATCTATAACAGCTTCAACTTTTCTGGGAAGGCTGTCCACAAGGTTTAGGAGTGTGTCTATGGTAATGTTTGATTATTCTTCCAGAAGCGCATTTGTGATGTCAGGCAATGATGTTGGACGAGGTCCAAATGGACCTATGGCAACTATAAGAGCATCCATGTGCAGAGCTAGCCCTAAGGCTGGGTTCACACTGGTGTGTTGTGTGAGATTGCATGTGATTCGCACCACACTGCAGTGCAAATCTCATGCAATGTCTGTGCGATGCAATTTCTGCCATACAGATAGTATGGCTGAATTTGGATCGCATTCAGACCAAGCTAGCACAGGATCCTTTTTTTGGTCCGCACCAGAATTGGATAGCATGGGTGTTCACATGTGGGTGCATATGGGAATAGTCCCAGTCAAGCCTGCAGGCAGCAATAAAGCTACTAGATGGCTGTATGGTCAATTCCTAAAGGGCTCAGTCTCTCTAACAGCAGATAGTAAATCCCCCTACGGCAGCAGCTCACCAGTCCCAGTAATTTTGCAGCGCACCATCCGGTCACACACAGCAATTAGTCCACTTTCTGCTCTGCAGCCAGGTGACTGACTGTCAGCATAACTTGACTCAGCATTCCAGATCCTACTCATACTGCCATTATGCAGCAGTGGTGGTGCACAGTGGACAGCTATGTGCACTCCCAGGGCTCCCTCATGGCAAGAGGAAGCTCTTTCCCTTCCTCCCGGCAATCTCCCTCTTGGAATTGTAGTTCAAAAGCTCATATTACAGTATAGTCTCTTTCCCCCAGTGGAGGCTGGTGAAGTTTTAGGATGGTTGGGCGCTAGACCCCGCCCTTCCTTTTTTACCCCTCCCACTCCCCATAAGCCCCACCCCTTATATAATCCACCCACTCCATCCCCTGTATTCCACCCATAGTGCCAGGAGTTTACAGCTCAGCATCACAGGACATAGTATACAGCCCTAGCATCACAGGACAGAGTATACAGCCCTAGTATCACAGGACAGAGTATACAACCCTAGAATCATATATAGCTCATGAAATATATAGCTCAGATTCACAGTTCAGGGTATATAGCTCAGCATTACAGATCGGGTTTAAAGCTCAGCATCACAGATCAGGGTATATAGCTCAGCCTCACAGATTAGGGTATACAGCTCAGCCTCACAGATCAGGGTATATAGCTCAGCCTCACAAATCAGGGTATATAGCTTAGCCTCACAAATCAGGGTATATAGCTCAGCCTCACAGATCTGGGTATACAGCTCAGCATTACAGATCAGGGTATATAGCTCAGCCTCACAGATCAGGGTATGCAGGTATACATCATCTGTCCTGTATACAGCTAGCTATAAACACCCACCTTCCTTCCTTCCTGTATATAGAGACTTTCCTCCATCATCACTGACTGCAGATATACATCATCTGTCCTGTATGCAGCTATGTATACAGTAACAGGACATGCTGGTAGGTTAATTGGATCCTGTCTAAATTGGCCCTAGTATGTGTATGAATGTGTGTTAGGGGCCTTAAGTTGTAAGCTCCTTGAGGGTAGGGACCAATATGATGGTACAATGTATATGTAAAGCACTGCGTAAATTGACTGCGCTATATAAGTACCTGAAATAAAATAAATAAAATAATAATGATGTATATCTGCAGTCAGTGATGATGGAGGGTGGTCTTTATATACAGGACGGAAGAAGGTGGGTGTACAGTGGGGCAAAAAAGTATTTAGTCAGCCAATTGTGCAAGTTCTCCCACTTAAAAAGATGAGAGAGGCCTGTAATTGTCATCATAGGTATACCTCAACTATGAGAGACAAAATGTGGAAACAAATCCAGACAATCACATTGTCTGATTTTTGAAAGAATATATTTGCAAATTATGGTGGAAAATAAATATTTGGTCAATATTAAAAGTTTATCTCAATACTTTAACGAAAAAGGAGGTCCTAGTACTAAAGTACCTTAGCATACAGGGTGACTCTGTAGGTACTTAATAGTCATTTGTGCCAACGTCCCCAACAATATAGTGTAGGCATCAAGGGACTAAATAATGGGACTTTGGGGGGCACAAGTGTATTAAACTACAAAAATATAAAAAATTGGGTTTTTGAAATGTTATTAATGTCATACAAAAAACACAAGAAGTAAACATGAAAGTTTAAAAGCAAGTCTGGTTTAGACATACCTCTCAAATAAAATACACCATATTGGATCCTATCCTGCAGTCTCTTAAGATAACTCCCCTAACTTAATATAGACAATTCAACCATTCATTCCAACTAGGAACAAGAAAAGAAAACTTCCCCTGCATTACTCTTGCAACCCCAACTTCATACCTCTCTGTCACTCTACATCAGGGGACGTTTTCTTTTCTTGTTCCTAGTTGGAATGAATGGTTGAATTGTCTATATTAAGTTAGGGGAGTTATCTTAAGAGACTGCAGGATAAGATCCAATATGGTGTATTTTATTTGAGATGTATGTCTAAACCAGACTTGCTTTTAAACTTTCATGTTTACTTCTTGTGTTTTTTGTATGACATTAATAAAATTTTAAAAACCCCCTTTTTTATATTTTTGTAGTTTAATACACTTGTGCCCCCAAAGTCCCTTTATTTAGTCCCTTGATGCCTATCTCAATACTTTGTTATATATCCTTTGTTGGCAATGACAGAGGTCAAATGTTTTCTGTAAGTCTTCACAAGGTTGTCACACACTGTTGCTGGTATGTTGGCCCATTCCTCCATGCAGATCTCCTCTAGAGCAGTGATGTTTTGGGGCTGTCGCTGGGCAACACGGACTTTCAACTCCCTCCAAAGGTTTTCTATGGGATTGAGATCTGGAGACTGGCTAGGCCACTCCAGGACCTTGAAATGCTTCTTACGAAGCCACTCCTTCGTTGCCCGGGCGGTGTGTTTGGGATCATGGTCATGCTGAAAGACCCAGCCACGTTTCATCTTTAATGCCCTTGCTAATGGAAGGAGGTTTGCACTCAAAATCTCACGATACATGGCCCCATTCATTCTTTCATGTACACGGATCAGTCGTCCTGTTCCCTTTGCAGAGAAACAGCCCCAAAGCATGATGTTGCCACCCCCATGCTTCACAGTAGGTATGGTATTCTTTGGTTGCAACTCAGCATTCCCTCTCCTCCAAATACGACAAGTTGTGTTTCTACCAAACTGTTCTACTTTGGTTTCATCTGACCATATGACATTCTCCCAATCCTCTTCTGCATCATCCAAATGCTCTCTAGCAAACCTCAGACGGGCCCGGACATGTACTGACTTAAGCAGGGGGACACGTCTGGCACTGCAGGATCTGAGTCCCTGGAGGTGTAGTGTGTTACTGATGGTAGTCTTTGTTACGTTGGTCCCAGCTCTCTGCAGGTCATTCACTAGGTCCCGGTCCTGGGATTTTTGCTCACTGTTCTTGAGTTCATTTTAACCCCAAGGTGTGAGATTTTGCGTGGAGCCCCAGATCGAGGGAGATTATCAGTGGTCCTGTATGTCTTCCATTTTCTAATTATTGCTCCCACAGTTGATTTCTTCACACCAAGATGCTTGCCTATTGCAGATTCAGTCTTCCCAGCCTGGTGCAGGTCTACAATTTTGTTTCTGGTGTCCTTCGACAGCTCTTTGGTCTTCACCATAGTGGAGTTTGGAGTGTGACTGTTTGAGGTTGTGGACAGGTGTCTTTTATACCGATAACAAGTTCAAACAGGTGCCATTAATACAGGTAATGAGTGGAGGACAGAGGAGCCTCTTAAGGAAGAAGATACAGGTCTGTGAGAGCCAGAAATCTTGCTTGTTTGTAGGTGACCAAATACTTATTTCCCACCATAATTTGCAAATAAATTCTTTCAAAAATCAGACGTGATTGTCTGGATTTGTTTCCACATTTTGTCTCTCATAGTTGAGGTATACCTATGATGACAATTACAGGCCTCTCTCATCTTTTTAACTGGGAGAACTTGCACAATTGGTGGCTGACTAAATACCGTATTTATCAGTATATAACACGTACTTTTTTTCCCTTAAAATCAGGGGAAAATCGTGGGTGCTTGTTATACGCCGACCCCCCGCTGATTGTGAGTGGAGTAGCGAGCGCCGGCAATAGCTATACATAGCCGAGTGTACTATCCTCAGGTAGTTCCACTCACAGTCACGCCCAGTCCCACCCTATGATGGACATAACACAGGGACTGGGCGTGACTGTCAGTGGAGCTATCCGAGCCGAGTACACTCAGCTATGTATGTATATGGGCGGCGCTCAGCTCCGCTCACAGTCATGCCCAGTCCCACCATTGGACCTATGTTATGTCCATCATAGGTCGGGACTGGGCGGGACTACAAGAGGAGCCGAGAAGATCCGAGAAGAGCCGAGATACACAGGACCGGCTCTGTGTATCTCGGCGCGCCATTTTTAAACTGCAGTGACACTGACAAGGCTGCAGATGGACACTGACAAGGCTGCAGATGGACACTGACAAGGCTGCAGATGGACACTGTGCAAGGCTGCAGATGGACACTGATAAGGCTGCATTGATGGGCATTTAAATGTAAGTTTTTTTCCTTTAAAAGTATTTTTCCTTAAAATTCCCTCCTAAACTTGGGGTGCGTGTTATACGCCGATAAATACGGTACTTTTTTGGCCCACTGTATATATCTGTATACATTACAGGACAGATGTACTCACAATTTGTGACTATTATGTAGTGTAACGTAGTCAGTACATGGCATGGCAGAAATCCCCAAAATGATGTATTGCAAAGCAGCCAGCGAGACATGATGTGGCACACTCACTGACACTGTCTGACACCCTGATGCTCCAGTCATTGTATAATACACCCATCATCGTCATCCCCATATTATACACCATCATCACTATCCTTATCACCATATTATATACCCGTCATCATCATGATACTCCTCATCATTGTATAATACACCCATCATCATCGTCATCCCCATATTATACACCCATCATCACTATCCTTATCCCCATATTATACACCCATCATCATCATCATCCTAATTCTCCTCATCATTGTATAATACAACCATCATCACCACCCTTATATTATACACCCATCATCACTATCCTTATCCCCATATTATACACCCGTCATCGTCATCATCATAATTGTATAATACACCCATCATCGTCATCCCCATATTATACACGTATCATCACTATCCTTATCCCCATATTATACACCCGTAATCATCATCATCATCATCCTCATCATTGTATAATACACCCATCATCGTCATCCCTTTATTATACACCCATTAGAGCTGCACAATTAATCGTTAAAAAATCATGATCTAGATTCAACCCCCCTCACTATCTCTATTGTAGAGTTTCCCGATTCTTTCATGTAACAAGTGTAGAGACTTCTCTGCTCACTCAGCTGTCAAAAGAAAAAAAAACAGGCAGTCTGCCAAGTTTGTAACAACATTGTCCATGCTAGTAGATACTGTAACTAGAAATATTGTAACTCTTCCTTCTTAGATCAAAGAGATAAACTTCTCTGTGTAAATGCAGGAAGTTTAACCACCTAAAGGGACACTAAAGTTTCGTGTATTTTCACCTTAATGCATCCTATGCATTAAGGTGAAAAAACATCCGACAATACCAGCCCCCCCGTTTTACTTACCTGACTCCTTGAAAGTCCCGCGCTCGCCCCCGACATCCTCTTCACAGCTCAGCCTGGCCGTTGATTGGTTACAGTGGATGCATTGAAAGCAGCGCTGCTGTCAATCACATCCAATAATGTGGCACGCTGGGGGGGCGGGGCCGAGTGATACATGGCCACCGGCTGTATCACGGGAGCGCGCCCGCAAGCACTCCACACCATGCGAGGGAGCTCGCATTAAGGTGTCGAGTCCTTGCGGGGGGAGCCGAGACAGCCGCCGAGGGACCCCAGAAGACCAGGTTCGGGGCCACTCTGTGCAAAACGAGCTGCACAGTGGAGGTAAGTATAACATGTTTTTTATTTAAAAAAAAAAAATTTAACTTTAGTGATCCTTTAAAGTCTAAACCTTTTTCTGACACTTGTTTCTTACAAAGTTAAAATCAGTATTTTTTGCTCAAAAATTACATGGAACCCCCAAACATTATATATATTTTATTAGCAGAGACCCTAGGGAGTAAAATGGCGATTATTGCAATATTTTATGTCACAAGTTATTTGCACAGTGGTCTTTCAAACGCAATTTTTTGGGAAAAAATACACTTCAATGAATTTAAAAAAAACGAAACAGTAAAGTTAGCCCAATTTTTTTGTTTAATGTGAAAGCTGATGTTGACGCCGCAAGAATCGTGAGAGAATCGTGATCTATCTTCTAAGCAAAAAAATTGTGATTCTCATTTTAGCCAGAATCGTGCAGCTCTAACACCCATCATCACAATCCTTATCCCCATATTATACACCCGTCATCATCATAATACTCCTCATCACTGTATAATACACCCATCATCGTCATCATCCCCATATTATATACCCATCATCACTATCCTTATCCCCATATTATCCACCCGTCATCATCATTGTCATACTCCTCATCACTGTATAATTCACCATCATTATCATCATCCCCATATTTTATACCCTTCATCACTATCCTTATCCTCATAGTATGCACCCGTCATCATCATACTCCTTGTCTTTGTCATCAAACCCATATTATACACCCGTCATCATCAAACCCATATTATACACCCGTCATCATCAAACCCATATTATACACCCGTCATCACTATCCTCATCTCTGTATAATATACCCTTCATCGTCATCCTCATATAATACAGCCGTCATCCTCATCTATGTATAATAATGCTGTCATCGTCATCTTCATCATTGTATAATACAGCCATCATCGTCATCTTCATCATTGTATAATACAGCCATCATCGTCATCCTCATCATTGTATAATACAGCCATCATCGTCATCCTCATCATTGTATAATACAGCCATCATCGTCATCCTCATCCTTGTATAATACACCATCCTCATCATTCTATAATACACCTGTCATCATCATCCTCTTCCTTGTATAATACACCCATCATCGCTATCCTCATCCTTGTATAATACACCCAATGTCATCATTCTATAATACACCCGTCATCATCATCATCCCCGGGTTCAACAAACAGTTGAATTCTAAAATAGTGGATGCTTCTAATCTAGAAGCACGGAGCACCAGCCCTGGTTTTATGAGATGATCCTTCTCCTTTAGCCCGGGTTCACACTGATGCGATGCGGGAACCAGTGCGATTCAAGTGTCGGTTCTTGCATTGCATCTCTCCCGCAGGCAGTTCACACCGCCCTCTGCGAACTGTTGCGGGTGTAATTACAATGTTAATGACACCCCAGATCGGTTCACAGATCGCAGTGTGAACTGTGAACCTGCACAGATATCGTATCACATAGGTGAGAACACCCATGCGATCCAAATTCAGTGGGGGGGGGGAAACAACTCCCTGCACTTTTTTCCTGCAAATCTAATGCAAGTTCAGTCATACAACTGTATACAATTGTATGGCTGAACTCGCATCTCACAGACATCGCATGTGATTTGCACCGCAGTACGGGTGCAAATCACATGCCATGTCTTAGATTGCAGTAGTCTGAACCTGGGCTCATACCCTCCCTACCTCCAGTAGGTAATAAGAGAAACCAACAAAACAAATGCAGGGAAGTAAAGGGTAAACCTTCTCACCTGATAACAGAACATTCACTGAATGCTCAGATTTATTGCTGGGACATTATAACTCCATAACTGGAGACAAGTTCAACAAACAGTAAAACAGCTGAAGATAGCAACACTCAGAGGAGCAACCTGTCACAGAGGAATATCCTTTCTCTCCTGCAATAAATAAGGGAGAGCCAAGTGTGCAGGGAGCTGTTATCATGTGAGTGAGTGAAAGGTTTACTTCCCTGCATTTGCTTGTCACTGAGAGGATGAGCTGCTCCAACTCCAAGTTTATCCCTCAGCCTTGCATCTATACAGAGCCGCTCTCCTCAGCCCTGCATCTATACAGAGCCGCTCTCCTCCGTCCTGCATCTATACAGAGCCGCTTCTCCTCCGACCTGCATCTATACAGAGCCGCTCTCCTCAGCCCTGCATCTATACAGAGCCGCTTCTCCTCCGTCCTGCATCTATACAGAGCCGCTTCTCCTCCGTCCTGCATCTATACAGAGCCGCTTCTCCTCCGACCTGCATCTATACAGAGCCGCTCTCCTCAGCCCTGCATCTATACAGAGCCGCTTCTCCTCCGTCCTGCATCTATACAGAGCCGCTTCTCCTCCGACCTGCATCTATACAGAGCCGCTCTCCTCAGCCCTGCATCTATACAGAGCCGCTCTCCTCAGCCCTGCATCTATACAGAGCCGCTTCTCCTCCGTCCTGCATCTATACAGAGCCGCTTCTCCTCCGACCTGCATCTATACAGAGCCGCTCTCCTCCGTCCTGCATCTATACAGAGCCGCTTCTCCTCCGTCCTGCATCTATACAGAGCCGCTTCTCCTCCGACCTGCATCTATACAGAGCCGCTTCTCCTCCGTCCTGCATCTATACAGAGCCGCTTCTCCTCCGTCCTGCATCTATACAGAGCCGCTTCTCCTCCGTCCTGCATCTATACAGAGCCGCTTCTCCTCCGACCTGCATCTATACAGAGCCGCTCTCCTCAGCCCTGCATCTATACAGAGCCGCTTCTCCTCCGCCCTGCATCTATACAGAGCCGCTTCTCCTCCGCCCTGCATCTATACAGAGCCGCTTCTCCTCCGTCCTGCATCTATACAGAGCCGATTCTCCTCCGCCCTGCATCTATACAGAGCCGCTCTCCTCCGTCCTGCATCTATACAGAGCCGCTTCTCCTCCGACCTGCATCTATACAGAGCCGCTCTCCTCCGTCCTGCATCTATACAGAGCCGCTTCTCCTCCGCCCTGCATCTATACAGAGCCGCTTCTCCTCCGCCCTGCATCTATACAGAGCCGCTTCTCCTCCGTCCTGCATCTATACAGAGCCGCTTCTCCTCCGTCCTGCATCTATACAGAGCCGCTTCTCCTCCGACCTGCATCTATACAGAGCCGCTCTCCTCAGCCCTGCATCTATACAGAGCCGCTTCTCCTCCGTCCTGCATCTATACAGAGCCGCTTCTCCTCCGAACTGCATCTATACAGAGCCGCTCTCCTCAGCCCTGCATCTATACAGAGCCGCTTCTCCTCCGCCCTGCATCTATACAGAGCCGCTTCTCCTCCGCCCTGCATCTATACAGAGCCGCTTCTCCTCCGTCCTGCATCTATACAGAGCCGATTCTCCTCCGCCCTGCATCTATACAGAGCCGCTCTCCTCCGTCCTGCATCTATACAGAGCCGCTTCTCCTCCGACCTGCATCTATACAGAGCCGATTCTCCTCCGCCCTGCATCTATACAGAGCCGATTCTCCTCCGCCCTGCATCTATACAGAGCCGCTTCTCCTCCGACCTGCATCTATACAGAGCCGCTCTCCTCAGCCCTGCATCTATACAGAGCCGCTTCTCCTCCACCCTGCATCTATACAGAGCCGATTCTCCTCCGCCCTGCATCTATACAGAGCCAATTCTCCTCCGCCCTGCATCTATACAGAGCCGATTCTCCTCCGCCCTGCATCTATACAGAGCCGATTCTCCTCCGTCCTGCATCTATACAGAGCCGCTTCTCCTCCGTCCTGCATCTATACAGAGCCGCTTCTCCTCCGTCCTGCATCTATACAGAGCCACTTCTCCTCCGTCCTGAATCTATACAGAGCCACTTCTCCTCCGTCCATGCCCAGTTACTGCCCTGCATAGGGGCTTACCTCTGCCGTTATGGCAGTCTCAGTCCGTCATTGGTGTCCATTTCACACAGCAGTGAGCCGGGAGACCGTAAGTGATGCGGGTGTGCTAAAAAAAGCACCGCCCACCGTCCTCCGATCCCCGACAATCAAATGCTGGAAGGGAGGACAGAAACAAATCAGTGTAGAGTGGGAGTGTGTGCGGGTGCATCGCTTGCGCCTTGCACACACCCTAAATGTGGGCAAATCAGCTTCTCAGCTTGCAATTTAGCTAGTTGCAAGCTGGGAAGCTTCCGGTTCCCGGACACTCTTAAAGGGCACTTTTTTTCTACAGCTTGGGAGGGTGGCGCCCGTGCACACCCTATGGATGGGCCACCACTGAGTGGGACCCAGTTGTACCATTGGTGCATATGGGAATCGTCTCAGTCAAGCCTGCAGGCAGCAATAAAGCTACTAGATGGCTGTATGGTCAATTCCTAAAGGGCTCAGTCTCTCTAGCAGCAGATAGTATATCCCCTATGGCAGCAGCTCACCAGTCCCAACGATTTTGCAGCGCACCATCCGGACACACAGCAATTAGTCCACTTTCTGCTCTGCAGTCAGGTGACTGACTGTCAGCATAACTTGACTCAGCACTCCAAATCCTGCTCATACTGCCATTATGCAGCAGTGGTGGTGCACAGTCAGGGCCGGACTTACCATAGGGCTTGAGTGGGCTCAAGTCCATGGGCCCCGCCCAATAGGGGGCCTCACGGGCCCCAGCCGAGTGAACTCGGCTATACTCAGCTAGTTCTGCTCACAGTCACGCCCAGTCCCGCCCTATGATGGACATAACACAGGGACTGGGCGTGACTGTGAGCGGAGCTAGCTGTCACGCCCAGTCCTGCCATTCGACCTGTGTTATGTCCATCATAGGGCGGGACTGGGCGGGACTGCGAGAGGAGCCAAGAAAAGCCGACAGGAGTCGAGATACACAGGACCGGCTCTGTGTATCTCGGCAAAGCCATATTTGAACTGCAGTGACACTAACAAGTCACTGCAGTTTAACTGAAGCCTGGGCAAGGCTGCAAATGATACGGACAAGGCTGCAGATGGACACTGATAAGGCTGCAAAGCTGCAAATGACACCGACAAGGCTGCAATGTCACTGGGCAAGGCTGCAATTGACATTGGACAAGCATGCAGATGGACGCTGTGCAAGGCTGCATTGATGAGCATTTCAGGCTAGGTTCACACTGCTGCAAATTTTTTTTGCGAATTTGAGCTGTTGCAATTTCTCAAATTCGCAAGTCATGTAAATTACATAGACTAACATTAGTGCCGTTCACATCAATGCGTTGCGAATATAACCTGTGGGAAAAAAAGGTCCTGTGCGAGTTTGATCCATGTGCGATGCAAATTCAGCTCCATAGACTTCAATTGAATTCACAATGAAAACGCAATAGGACGTTCACATCACTGCTATATTCAATTTTTTTTGCTTCCCCCTCCAACTCCTCCCATCCATCTCCCCTCACAGCCCCACCCTTCCCCTCACTAACTCACTTCCTGTTTGTCTCCATGTGCTGTGCTATTCAGTCATAAATGGCCAACAGGCGCACAAAGACTGGCATAGGCAATGAAAATCTTATAAGGCTGGTCCAACAAAGGCAATACCTCTGGGACAGCATGGACCGATGTCATAAAGATACTGGGAAGAAGAACCAAGGATGGCAGGAGATAGTCAAGATCCTGTTTCCAGAGTGGGACAGCCTGACACCTAATGTCCAGAAAGACCTGCGTAAGTACAATTGCCCCCTGCACTCTGTGCTTAGCTTGGTCACAATTGGTGTTAGGGTTAGGGTTCGGATTAGGGTTGAGATTAGGGTTAGGGTTAGCTTGGTTACAATTAGTGTTAGGGTTAGGGTTCGGATTAGGGTTGAGATCAGGGTTAGGGTTAGCTTGGTTACAATTAGTGTTATGCCGCGTACACACGAGCGGACTTTCCGGCAAACTTGGTCGGCGTACTGGAGTCCGTCGGACAATTCAATCGTGTGTGGGCTTCAGTGGACTTTTTTTCCCCAAAAGTTTGACGGACTTAGATTTGAAACATGTTTTTTCAAAAAACTCACGCATGCTCTGAAGTACAAGAAGGAAGCGCTCGGTCTGGTAAAACTAGCCTTCGTATTGAAGCTAGCACATTTGTCTTCTGTGATCTTTTAATACAGCGCTTTTTTTTTCTTTATAATGCGAGAGGAATGAAGTTGTTTTTCTGCTTATATTCACACAGAGTTCTCACAAACTACTTTCTTCATGATTTATCCTCATGCCATGACTAATATATTTTTCAAAAGCCAGATCTCCATAAATAAAGTATTAAATTAGATTTTGGACTCATCTTTCTTTTTTTTAGATTTAAACACTATCTATTTTACAATGTGTGCTAAATTATACAAAATGTATTTATTTATTTTTTTTTTAGTTTTGGAGTTTCAAGTTACCACAATAACCTTAATATTTTGTGTTGTTTTAATGAACCTTAATGAGGTTGGTGTCCCTTGTTAATTAGACATAGGGGGGTTTATTTTCCAAAGGCAAATTCATTTTTCACTACAAGTGCAAATTGTACTTGGAATTGCACAGAAAGAGCATTTGGAAGTGCATTTGCTGTGGATCCGAGGGGCACATGCAAGGAACCACAAAAAAAAAAAAAAAAACCTTTCTCTTGCACATGATTGTATGATAAAATCAGCAGAGCTTCCCCTCATTTCAGATCTTCCCCTCAGATTTACAGCGACTGCACTTCCAACAAGTGCACTTGCAGTGCAATTTGTAAAGTGCCCTTTTCACTAGTACTTTGCACTTGATTTTCGAAATGATTTAGCCTTTTGGAAAAATCTCACATAGTCTTTTTGACCTGTACCTGCCTACTCCCAAACCAAATGTAGTTTTTGACTCAAAACACATAGTCAATAATGTAAGGTAAAGAAAATATCCATTTATTTTGGAAAAAAAATGAGGAAGGCAACACTGGAGACACTTTTGGAATCTGTGAAACCTTTCGTCCCCCAGGACACACATCAAGTTTTAGGACAAGAAAATTGGTATCTTGCAACTAGGGAGCACAGGGAGCACAGTCAGACCAGACAGAAACCAGGCAATCACTTTCGACTCTTTCGTGGAGCCTTCCCTGCACGCTTCTCTGCAGCCTTCCCTCCACGCTTCTCTGCAGCCTTCCTTGGAGGCTGTGCCTCTGGTGGTGTACTTGGGGCAGGAGGAGGAGGAGGAGTGGCTTCATCTGCTAGATATGTTTTAGCAGTAAGCTCCTCTCTCAAGCCCTTCTGATACTCCTGAAAAATCAAACCCTCACAGAGGAGGCATTGCCCCTTTTCGAGTTCCAGCATTCTGGTGGCCATATATGTCCCATACGCCTCTTCTGCATTTAGTGGTGTGCTGAGGATTTGTCTGTCTTCACGAATGAGGGCTGGTGATTCCTCCTCAGTTTGGATCATTTTTCTGGGCCTTTTGGTGGTAATGCAGAGGGGAGGCACCTGACACTCCGTGCGGCTTCTACTGGGCCCAGCCACAGCCTCCTCCTCTCTCCCACTGGTCAAGGCCTCCTCCTCTCTCCCACTGGGCAAGGCCTCCTCCTGGCTGAGCTCATCCTGGATAAAAAAAAGGGACATAGTTGTAATTTTGGGTTACGCAATCACACACAATTTTCAGCTGATGACTTGCAAATATAATTCTAAACAAATAGTAAAGGCTATCTATTTGACCCCACCATTATTCTAGCTGCTCACCAATATCTGAAGTTAAGTATATTTTTGGCCACTACTGTCTAGTGATATGTCTACATATTAATATTTTTGATGAAGTCATTTTTGGTGAAGCACTTAAAAATTTGAGACGTTTACATCATTAATATTTACACAATCACAAAATCAAAAAATAGTATACCTGGCTGAAGCTGGGCGCATACACTTCATCAAGGATGAAAGGGCCCAGTTTTTCCTGGGACTCCTCAGCTGGGGTGGAGGTGGAGGGAAGGCTGGAGGGAAGGGTGGGGGGGAAGGGTCAAAAGTGATTGCCTTGCTTCTGTCTGGTCATCCAGAAATCGCATTTTTTGGTAGTACCACAGCTTGGGGACATAAACCTGGTCTGCTGTTGCTCCAGGTCTGAGCGACTCCTGGATCTTATTGTGTTCCCGCTTGTACATATTGCGCAAGATACCAATTTTCTTGTCCACAAACTTGAGGTCTGCCTGGGGGAATCGAGTCTTCACAAATTCCAAAAGTGTGCCCAGTGTGGCCTTCCTTACATCTCTATTGGAATATAATGGATGTTTGACCTCCCACAGGTTTTTGTTTTCCTGATACAAATCAATGAATCTTGACAAAGATTCAGCCTCCTTAAAGGAATTAATTTCTGCTGAAAGACAAGACACAAGATAAAAACTGTAATGTCAGTCAGAACTCCAAGGATTATTTTGTGAAGAATCTAGGGGACACATACACACACACATACACCCCCACGTTTCATCTTACCTTCGTTTCTGACGCTCGCTACTTCCACACGGACATACATAGGCCATCGTAAATGCTTTATATACACTGCGCATGTGTCATGCTCCGCCTGCGTCGCCCGCCCCTGACGTTCTTTAATACGATTTGTCCCCGCCCCTTCACTCTTCGTTGCGAAGTTGGAGTATACAGAGAAAGATTGTGGAGAGATTCTCTGCAACTAGCGTGGAGGAAAGCCCGGAGCCACAACCATCCACATCCAGGAGGAGATATAAGGCCACCAACATGGCTTTTGAAGAGATGGTGGAGATGGTGTCCATATTGAGAAAGGAGGACTACGATGGGAAAAAAGGACCGTACACCCGACCCAATATGCGGAAGGACACAATAATGGCCTCAGTTGTCACCGCTCTAGAAGAAAAATTTGGCACTAAACGGGCTAAAGAACAATTGAGGAAGCGGTGGTCTGACCTCAAAAGTAGGGAGTCTGAACAATATTGGCGAATAAAGAAGCTGCTTAAAAAAAGTAAGTACTTGTTGTGTGTTCCTATTGAGATGCTTAACTTGCATGCTGATCCATATGTTTTTCGTTATACAGCATCGTTCGTAAAGACCGTTCTTTGTAAAATACATATGATACTAAGAAAATGACGGGGTTTTTTTCGCCAAAAACGATGGTACAGGGTTTAGACATACATTTAGGTCTTGAGAATTTGTCGTATTCCAAAAATGGGGTGATGTTGTGTAGATGTTTTTGAAAATATAATGCTTCTTCAAAAATGATTCAGTGTAATGTAAGGACAGGACACAGCAGCTGTTTCCACATCTGGACTCACGAGCACTAGTGTACTATGCGACCCTAAAGAAATTTTTGAGGGGTAATACACATAGGAGATCATTGAGGTGTCTGCATCTGTGAAACTTGCATGAAAATGTGTATTGTTTATAATTTTTGTTCAGAGGGAATTTTCATCCTGTCTTCTCAATTTTTGTGGCCAAAAAATTACAATTGTCCCCAACTCCTAACCGACGTTTCATATTATTTTTGGAAAAAATAAATATCACTGTGTTTTAACTATACCTTTTGTTTAATTATCATAGGGGAGAAAAGACTCAGACAACAGTCCAAGGATCCCAGGACCCCAAGTCACTAGTCTGAAGCTGAATATACCCCAAGCCCCAGCCCAAGACCACGCCCACCCGACGTGCTGGAAGAAGAAGCGGTGGAGGAAGTGTGTGAGATTTCAACCCCAGCAAGTGAGTGACTGACACCCCAGCTTAAGGTAATCTATTTAGGCGTGCATATTTTAACCATTTTTTTTATCCACACATTTTAGGTGATGTTCTGGTTGTGGAAGGCCAAGCGGCAGAGCTATTTAGCACAGACAGTGCACAAAGACTCATTGGCCAGATAATGGTGTGGAATGGCCAAATTGACAGCATGAGAAATCGGCTGGACACCATGCAACAGGAAATGAAGAACATGATTGATGTTTTGGGCAGAATCTAATAACTTTTTGCCTAAAAACATCAATCATGTTCTTCATTTCATTGTCAAGTTTGTTTTTTCTTAAATTTTTTACATTTTAAAAAAATAATTCAAACAATTTGCAGATGCACACGGTGTGTCATCATGTGCTATCTTCCATCAGGGGATATCAATGTACTTGTTTTGTGTTTGCAACCCCTTCATCATCAAAATGTTATTTTGTGAGAGGAACAAAGGGATTGCACACACAAAACACGTACATTGCTCCCCCATGATGGGAGATAGCACATGTTGACTAGAACCTTTTTTAATCCACAATTTTGAGCATCCGCAAATTTTTGGCTTTACAAGGGTGACATCACCAGCACCGTTATTAACATGTTGAACTTTGTAAGTTCCTTTTTTTTGTAGGTTTTTAAAAACCCTGTTGTTAATTTAAATTTTGTAAACAAGGTCTATTTTTGTTGAAATATGCCTAAAATACCAAAAAAACAAATATTTTTTATATAAAAAAAAAAACACGTTTCCAAAAAATGCATTTTTCAATGTGCACACAGTAAAATGTTTTTACTACTACAACGTGTGTGGCTGTTTATTTATTTTTTTATAATCAAAATTTTATTTTATTTCCATTTTATAAATACAACAACCAATTAATACATCATTACAAAGCCCCCCTTTTCATCAAACCCAAAAACATAATACATTACATCCCTCCACAACCACCTTCACCTAAACCACACCCACTTATCACTTCCAGTATTCCCCCTCCCCCCCTCCATTTCGGAACCACCTAGTAGTCTGTCCGTTACTCCCCACCCACCCCTAAAAAAAAAAAAAAGGGGGGGGGGTGTTCATGTGTTTATCAGATAACATTAATTAGTGTGAAAAAGCCCTTGTTTGCCAGACTATTAAAAAAAAAAAAAAAGTGTAATACCAATCACCCTTCGTGTATAGGGATGAGCTTCGTGTTCGAGTCGAACCCATGTTCGACTCGAACATCGGCTGTTCGCCCGTTCGCCGAATTGCGAACGATATGGGCCGTTCGCGCCAAATTCGTGTGGCGCGTCACGGCCCATAATTCACTGCGGCATCGCAGTGCATTGCTTGCTGATGATTGGCCAAGCATGCACTATGACCCGCATGCTTGGCCAATCACAGCGCCGCCTGAACAGAGAGCCGTAATTGGCCAAAGCCAAGGAGGCTTTGGCCAATTATGGCTCAGGGGATTTAGTACACGCCCCACACTATATAAGGCCGCCTGCACGGCGGCCCTGTGTAGTGTGTGTTCCGGCGTTCATAGATAGAGAGAGAGAGAGAGAGAGACAGACAGTGTCATTTGATTTGAGTTAGATAGATTAGGCAGAACAGTCAGTCAGTTAGCTGCACTTACAGTGTATTGTGTATATATATGCATCCCAGGTGTTGCATATATATATATACACTGTATTCAGTTTAGCTAGATCTGTTCCTGTTATCTTCTAGACTATTTACATTTAGTGCAGTGAGTCCTGCTCACAGTGTTCAGCTAGATCCGTTCCTGTTATCTTCTAGACTATTTACATTTAGTGCAGTGCGTCCTGCTCACAGTGTTCAGCTAGATCCGTTCCTGTTATCTTCTAGACTATTTACATTTAGTGCAGTGCGTCCTGCTCACAGTGTTCAGCTAGATCCGTTCCTGTTATCTTCCTACTGACAGGCAGGCTTGTCTGGTTACAGTATATAAAGCTACCTGAAGAAAATTACTGGTGTTCTATTTGATCCTATTAGTACCACGGTCAGGCAGCTAGACTATTTACATTTAGTACAGTGCGTCCTGCTCACAGTGTTCAGCTAGATCCGTTCCTGTTATCTTCCTACTGACAGGCAGGCTTGTCTGGTTACAGTATATAAAGCTACCTGAAGAAAATTACTGGTGTTCTTTTGATCCTATTAGTACCACGGTCAGGCAGCTAGACTATTTACATTTAGTACAGTGCGTCCTGCTCACAGTGTTCAGCTAGATCCGTTCCTGTTATCTTCCTACTGACAGGCAGGCTTGTCTGGTTACAGTATATAAAGCTACCTGAAGAAAATTACTGGTGTTCTTTTGATCCTATTAGTACCACGGTCAGGCAGCTAGACTATTTACATTTAGTACAGTGCGTCCTGCTCACAGTGTTCAGCTAGATCCGTTCCTGTTATCTTCCTACTGACAGGCAGGCTTGTCTGGTTACAGTATATAAAGCTACCTGAAGAAAATTACTGGTGTTCTTTTGATCCTATTAGTACCACGGTCAGGCAGCTAGACTATTTACATTTAGTACAGTGCGTCCTGCTCACAGTGTTCAGCTAGATCTGTTCCTGTTATCTTCCTACTGACAGGCAGGCTTGTCTGGTTACAGTATATAAAGCTACCTGACGAAAATTACTGGTGTTCTTTTGATCCTATTAGTACCACGGTCAGGCAGCTAGACTATTTACATTTAGTACAGTGCGTCCTGCTCACAGTGTTCAGCTAGATCCGTTCCTGTTATCTTCCTACTGACAGGCAGGCTTGTCTGGTTACAGTATATAAAGCTACCTGAAGAAAATTACTGGTGTTCTTTTGATCCTATTAGTACCACGGTCAGGCAGCTAGACTATTTACATTTAGTACAGTGCGTCCTGCTCACAGTGTTCAGCTAGATCCGTTCCTGTTATCTTCCTACTGACAGGCAGGCTTGTCTGGTTACAGTATATAAAGCTACCTGAAGAAAATTACTGGTGTTCTTTTGATCCTATTAGTACCACGGTCAGGCAGCTAGACTATTTACATTTAGTACAGTGCGTCCTGCTCACAGTGTTCAGCTAGATCTGTTCCTGTTATCTTCCTACTGACAGGCAGGCTTGTCTGGTTACAGTATATAAAGCTACCTGACGAAAATTACTGGTGTTCTTTTGATCCTATTAGTACCACGGTCAGGCAGCTAGACTATTTACAGTTAGTGCAGTGCGTCCTGCTCACAGTGTTCAGCTAAACCTACAAGTTAGTGGGGTGCATCCACCTCATAGTGTTCAGCTAAAGCTACCTGTAGAAGGTTGGTGGTGTTCTCATACTACAGGCAAGCAGTTGATTTTGCTAGCTGCAGTATCAGTACATATATATATATATATATATATATATATATATATATATATATATATAGATATATATATCCCAGCTTAGTGCAGCTACAGGCCATTAGTATGTCTGGAAGGCCAAGAAGGAGAGGCAGACAGTCACAAGCCAATAAGAGAGGGCAAGCAGGCTCTGTGTCTAGTGCTGGTCGTGGAGACGGTGCATCCTCATCAGCACGTTGCCATGGGACACGCTTGGCCTTTTTTTTGGCAGCTGGCCGTGTTGAGCCGAGTGGATGACCAAGCCGTCCTCATCCTCCTCATCCTCTCTCACCCATGCCCAGGGTGCTTTGTCTGGCAAAGCAGCGGCCTCTTCCCTCAGCTCAATGTCATCAGTGACTCCTTCCCTAGCTCCACCATGTCCTCCTGAGGAGTCCCTCGAACTGTTTGACCAAAGTGTTGGGTACATGCTCCAGGAGGATGCCCAGCGTTTGGAAGGCTCTGATGATGATACTGAGCTCGATGAAGGCAGTAACATGAGCACGGACAGAGGGGGTGCCCAAGAAGGACAGCAATCTGGCAGTCATGCTCCCCCTGCTGCAGCATACTGCCTGTCAGGGGCATGTCAGCAGTCGTCGGGTGAATCTGCGTGCACATAGGTCCTCAAGGAATATTTCTAAGCGTATTCAGCCAAAATCCCCACCAGGGGGCGCCGGCGCGCTCCCGCGAATGCCTGTACACGCGTTCGCGGGTGCGCCCGTGCGCGCGCCCGTTCGCGCTAGCGCCGTTTGGCGCCAAGGGGCCTTTAAAAGGGTAACAGGTGCTCATGTTAGCTGCTGTTCGTCTGCAGCTCTGCACCTGAAAGTTCCTGTATCTGCCTGCTTGTTGTTGCTATTGACCCGGCTACGTCTGACCACTCTCCAGTCTCCTATCCGACCCGGCTTGTCTGACCCTGTTTACTCTGCTACCCGTTGCCGAACTCCTGCCTGTCTGACTACCCTTGGATCATCCCTCCTGTTATATCCTGCCTGATCTCCTGCCAAATACGGACTGTCTGACCTTGCTTGCCTGTGTCCTGTAACGCTGCTTCCAGCCTGCCTGTTTGCATCCAGCTGCTGTCTTCACATCCGGCTACCAGCCTACCTACCGGTCTGCACCAGTTGCCTGCATCCACAGCTCAGCCATCCCTGAGGGACGTCCTCCCAGTTCCGGTGTCTGCTTCTGCTGGAACCTGCATCAGGCCCTCCTACCCACTGTGCTCAGGAGACCACTGTTCCCACTTCCAGCGGCTCCTGAACCAGCGCTTAAGAGAGGTCTCCTTCTACCAGTCAGGCTCAACTACCAGGTACCTCACAGTACGAACAGCCATAACTGAGCCTGCAGGAGAGACCTCTCCCATTCAGGAGATCTGTACACACTTGGCGGCCCTCACCCAAGCAGTAAAAACTCTACAAGACAGTTATAACAGACTGGAAGGGCAAGTGTTAAACCTCAGTGGTTCCGGTGGTGTGGCCGCTGCACCCGCAGCTGCTCCAGTACAGGCTGCTGCACCACCCTCAGTGGTCATGCTCCCACCAGAACCAAGAGTACCTGTTCCTCACAAGTTTTCCGGTGACCGAACTAAGTTTGTGGCCTTCCGCAGCGCTTGTCAACTTTACTTTGGACTACAGCCACAGACTTTTTCTTTGGAAGCCACCAAAGTGGGGTTTGTTGTATTCCTCCTGCAGGGGGAGCCCCAGACCTGGGCCCATCGCTTGCTTGAATCCAATGCCATACAGATTCAGACTCTACCTGCCTTTTTTGAAGCCATGGCCCAGCTTTATGAGGACCCTCAGCGGGCTGCCACCGCTGAAGCAGCTTTGATCGCGCTCCAGCAAGGCCGTAGACCGGCCGAGGACTATGTCATGGACTTTCGACGCTGGAGCGCGGATACTCAATGGAATAACGCAGCCCTACGCCACCAGTTCCGCATGGGGTTATCTGAGGGTCTTAAGGATGAGCTCGCCCGAGTAGGAATGCCTGACACCTTAGAAGAGCTCATTGCCATCACTATCCAAATTGACCGACGCCTTCGTGAGCGCCGGTCTGAACGATCTGCCCAACAAACTCGGCCTATGTGGATGACTGCCAGAGCCCCGCTGCCTGCCTCTCGGTATCTACCTTCTGCCGGGCCAAGTCCAGTCAACCAGGCAACTGATGCCCCTGAACCCATGCAACTTGGACTTATGCGTACTACTCTGACCCCTGAAGAACGGGCACGCAGGCGCCAACTGAACCTTTGTCTCTATTGTGGCGGAACGGGCCACTACGTGAACAACTGCCCAGTGAAGATCCGTAAGTGTTTTTCTTCAGCTCCAACCAGTTTGTCTGCTTTAACAGCCAATGCCACTCAACTTGTTCTCCCTCTCTCATTACAGCTCCAGGGAAGAACAATTCAAGTCAACGCCATTGTTGATTCCGGGGCATGTAGCTGTTTCGTTGACTCCACTTTTGCTACACAGCAAGAACTTCCTCTAAAAGACAAAACACATAGACTTTCAATTTTTCTGGCCGATGGGTCCCGTATAAAATCCGGGCAGGTCTCTCAAGAAACCCTTCCGCTGTCTGCTATCTGTTCATCCCAGCATCGAGAGATCTTAATCCTGGACGTCATCTCATCACCTCTTTTCCCAATCATTTTGGGTATGCCCTGGCTTCAAGCCCACAATCCTCTTGTCAATTGGGCCACGGGCGAGATCAAGTTTCAGTCACCCTATTGTCAAAGACATTGCCTACCTGAACCTGTTAATCCTGCTACTACCCTACTATTTATGGACACTGACCCAGATCTGCTTCAAAACGTACCAGAGGTCTATCAGGACTTTGCAGATGTATTCAGCAAGAAGGGAGCAGATTCTCTGCCACCCCATCGCCCCTATGACTGTCCAATTGAATTGCTTCCTGGAGCTGAGATCCCTTTTGGGCGCATCTTTCCGCTGTCCGAAAAGGAACAAGAGGCGCTTTAGGTTTACATCAATGAAAATCTAGAGAAAGGCTTCATTCGACAGTCCACTTCACCAGCGGGAGCGGGAATATTTTTTGTCTCTAAGAAAGATCTTACGCTCCGCCCTTGCGTGGATTATCGGGAATTAAACAAGGTTACGGTCAAGAACCGTTATCCGTTGCCCCTAATACCAGAACTGTTTCAAAAATTACGGACCGCCATTATCTTCACCAAATTAGACCTGAGAGGGGCCTACAATCTGGTCCGCATTCGGGCCGGGGATGAATGGAAGACGGCTTTCCGGACCCGTTTCGGGCACTACGAATATTTGGTCATGCCCTTCGGCCTCTGCAATGCTCCTGCCACATTTCAGCATCTGGTCAACGATGTGTTTAAAGATTTCCTGGACATCTTCTTAATTGTCTACTTGGACGATATCCTTATCTTCTCCAGTTCACTTGAACAACACAGGGAACATGTCCGTAAAGTCCTAGCGCGACTCCGCTTGCACAGATTGTACGCCAAAGCGGAGAAGTGCGAATTTGAACAAAGAGAGATTCAGTTTCTGGGGTTGGTCATCTCCCCAACCGGTATTAAAATGGATCCTCAGAAAGTGTCTGCCGTGTTAGAATGGCCAGCACCCATGGACAAGAAAGGCGTACAACGCTTTGTTGGATTTGCGAACTTTTACAGGAAGTTTATCAGGGGATTCTCTGCCATCATCTCCCCCATTACACAGCTAACCAAGCAGAATCTTCGTTTCCACTGGAACCAGGAAGCCCAGGAGGCCTTTGAAGAATTAAAAAGGCGTTTCACGTCAGCTCCGATTCTCCGATTCACGTCAGACCCATCTTTGCCCTTTATTCTAGAGGTTGATGCCTCCGAAGTAGCTGTGGGTGCTATTATTTCCCAACATCAGGGCAACAAAGACCTGATGCATCCTGTTGGGTACTTCTCTAGAAAACTTTCGCCGGCTGAGCGGAACTACGATGTGGGGGATCGGGAGCTACTTGCCATCAAGACGGCCTTGGAGGAATGGAGATACTTGCTTGAAGGTGCAGTCCATCCAGTACTGATTTATACAGATCACAAAAATCTGGAGTATCTAAGATCTGCTAAAAGACTGAAACCCAGACAAGCCCGTTGGGCTCAATTCTTCACACAGTTTTGCTTCCACATCACCTACCGGCCGGGTTCCAAGAATACAAAACCAGACGCACTGTCACGCATGTTTGATAATCCTAAGGACTCTTCTGTTCCTGACACTATTTTGCCGGCAAACAGTTTCCTTCTCCTTCAGACAGATTTGCTATCCATGATTAGAGAAGCATCCCCAGAACCTTCAAGTCTTCAGGAGTCTTTCTTAACACCTCGAGATGGACTATTATGGAGGGGAAGTCAAATCTTCGTGCCAGAAAACGTTAGAGTCAAGGTGCTGACGCTTTTGCATGACCACCCACTTGCAGGACATTTTGGGGTCCGTAAGACCCTTGAGCTGGTGCAGCGCACTTTTTGGTGGCCTAACTTAAAGGAATTTTGCAAGAAATATGTCAATTCCTGCTCTGTCTGCATCCAGAACAAAACCCCCAGGAACAGAGCGTGGGGCCTACTAAGACCATTGCCTATACCAGATAGGCCCTGGAGGATGATAGCAATGGACTTTATAGTCGAACTGCCATATTCTGAGGGGTGTTCGGCGATCTTTGTGGTCGTCGACCGGCTATCCAAAATGGCCCACTTTGTGCCCCTAAAAGGAACACCTTCTGCTGTAGAGACGGCTCGTGTGTTCATTAAGGAAATCGTTAGGTTACACGGGATCCCCGCAAATATAGTGTCTGATAGGGGGGTGCAGTTTACTTCTCGTTTTTGGAGAGCCCTTTGTGAAAATTTGAAGATTGAACTAGCCCTGTCCTCAGCATACCACCCCCAAACTAATGGGCAAACTGAAAGGACAAATCAAACTCTGGAGCAATACATTAGGTGTTTTACATCTTTTGTGCAAGATGATTGGGTATCCTTGCTGCCACTTGCAGAATTCGCGTACAATAATGCCAGTCACTCTGCCACAGGTCAATCCCCTTTCTTTGCCAATTATGGGTTTCATGCATCTTTTTTACCAGATTTTCTTTCAGAATCTTCAGTTCCAGCGGTCCAGGACACAGTGCAGTTCTTCAGTCGTAATAACCGGATCTTGCAGGAGGCGGTATCCAAAGCGCAAGCGGATAATAAGAGGTTCTTTGATGAGAAAAGAAGGGGAGATCTAAACCTTCAGCTTGGCGACAAGGTATGGCTGTCCACTAATAATATCAGATTGTCATGTCCTTCCAAGAAGCTTGCCCCAAAATTTATTGGACCTTTCCCTGTGAAAAGGAAAATTAACGAAGTATCCTATGAATTATGCTTACCTGATTCACTTAAGATACACCCTGTATTTCACGTATCACTCTTAAAGCCTGCTGTAGATGATCCTTTTCCTGATAGGGGCACCAGGGTCCCTGAACCAGTTTTGGTGGACGGTAATGAAGAATATGAAGTGGAATCCATCCTTGACTGCAGAAAGAGGTCTGGGCAAGTACAGTTTTTAATTAAGTGGAAAGGGTATGGTCCGGAGAACAACTCATGGGAACCTGACTGTAATATTCATGCCAAACGTTTAATCCATGCATACTTCTCTACCCATCCTGAAAAAAAGGCGTATCTGGGCATCCGGAGGCTGCCCGTTGGGGGGGGCAATGTCAGGGGCATGTCAGCAGTCGTCGGGTGAATCTGCGTGCACATAGGTCCTCAAGGAATATTTCTAAGCGTATTCAGCCAAAATCCCCACCAGGGGGCGCCGGCGCGCTCCCGCGAATGCCCGTACGCGCCTTTGCGGGTGCGCGCGCACGCCCGTGCGCGCGCCCGTTCGCGCTAGCGCCGTTTGGCGCCAAGGGGCCTTTAAAAGGGTGACAGGTGCTCATGTTAGCTGCTGTTCGTCTGCAGCTCTGCACCTGAAAGTTCCTGTATCTGCCTGCTTGTTGTTGCTATTGACCCGGCTACGTCTGACCACTCTCCAGTCTCCTATCCGACCCGGCTTGTCTGACCCTGTTTACTCTGCTACCCGTTGCCGAACTCCTGCCTGTCTGACTACCCTTGGATCATCCCTCCTGTTATATCCTGCCTGATCTCCTGCCAAATACGGACTGTCTGACCTTGCTTGCCTGTGTCCTGTAACGCTGCTTCCAGCCTGCCTGTTTGCATCCAGCTGCTGTCTTCACATCCGGCTACCAGCCTACCTACCGGTCTGCACCAGTTGCCTGCATCCACAGCTCAGCCATCCCTGAGGGACGTCCTCCCAGTTCCGGTGTCTGCTTCTGCTGGAACCTGCATCAGGCCCTCCTACCCACTGTGCTCAGGAGACCACTGTTCCCACTTCCAGCGGCTCCTGAACCAGCGCTTAAGAGAGGTCTCCTTCTACCAGTCAGGCTCAACTACCAGGTACCTCACACTGCCAGGTTTGCTCCAGTGATGAGGAGGGAGGGGATGATGAGGTCACTGACTCAACGTGGGTGCCTGATAGGAGAGAGGAGGAGGAGGAGGAGGCGGCACATCATCAACGAGGCAGGATGCCCTCCAGGGGCCAGCCTAAGGGCAGCACATTGACTGCATCACACCCCAAAGCTCCACATGTGCAGGGCGCTGCAGTCTCTGCGCGTTATTCAAAAAGTTCTTTGGTGTGGGCCTTTTTTGAGACGAGTGCATCAGATCGCACCGCTGCTATTTGCAACATATGTCTCAAGCGTATCTCACGTGGCCAAAACATCTCCCGCTTGGGTACCACATGCTTGACCAGACATATGTTGACCTGCCATGCAGTTCGTTGGCAAGCGTATCTAAAAGACCCACACCAAAGAACAAAGAGGATCTCTCCTTGCTCCTCATCAGCTGAGATTTCCAACCCCACTAGACCTCCAGTCCTCTCTGAGACCTGCAGTGAGAACAATGAAGGTGTAGAATTAGGTGTGTCACAGCCAAGTACTTGTGGGCAATCTGCTTTTGGTACACCGACGTCAGATTGTACCAGGCAAATTTCCCTGCCCCAGCTGCTGCACCGCCGAAAAAAGTTTGCTCCCAGCCATCCACATGCCCAGCGGTTGAATGCTAGCTTGGCAAAATTGCTAGCACTTCAACTACTGCCTTTTCAGTTGGTAGACTCTGCCCCCTTCCGTGAGTTTGTGGAATGTGCGGTTCCTCAGTGGCAGGTACCCAAACGCCACTTTTTCTCACGGAAGGCGATTCCGGCTCTCTACCGGCATGTGGAAGGCAATGTCCATGCCTCGCTGGACAGGGCGGTCAGCGGTAAGGTGCATATTACCGCTGACTCATGGTCCAGCAGGCATGGACAGGGACGTTACCTAAGTTTCACGGCGCATTGGGTGACTCTGCTGGCAGCTGGGAAGGATGCAGGACAAGGTGCAGTAGTGTTGGAGGTTGTTCCGCCACCACGCCTCCAAAATGCTAACGATTGTGACACACCTCTCTCCTCCACCCCCTCCTCTTCTTCTTCCTCCATGGCCTCTTCCTCTGAACCAGCGGTGCTCCGTAGTCGTTCAAGGGGCTACGCAAGTACGCAGGCCAAAAGATGCCATGCGGTGCTTGAGCTGGTGTGCTTGGGGGACAGGAGCCACACTGGGGCAGAGGTTCTGTCAGCTCTGCAGGGGCAGGTTCAGAGGTAGTTGACGCCACGCCAACTTAAGGCAGGAATGGTGGTTTGCGACAATGGCACCAACCTCCTCTCTGCCCTCCGACAGGGACAAATGACCCATGTGCCCTGTTTGGCTCACGTCCTTAACTTGGTGGTGCAGCGGTTCTTGGGCAGGTACCCGGGCTTACAGGATGTCCTGAGGCAGGCCAGGAAAGTCTGTGTGCATTTCCGCCAGTCATATAATGCCAGTGCTCGGCTGACGGACCTCCAAAAGGAGTTTAACCTGCCCAAGAACCGCCTAATCTGTGACATGCCCACCAGGTGGAACTCAACGTTGGCCATGCTGCAGCGGCTGCACACGCAGCAGAGGGCCATCAATGAGTACCTGTGCGACTATGGCACCAGGACAGGGTCAGGGGAGCTTGGTTTTTTTTCCCCACGCCAGTGGGCCATGATCAGGGATGCATGCACTGTCCTGTCACCATTCGAGGAGGCCACGAGGATGGTGAGCAGTGACAGTGCATGCATCAGTGACACTGTCCCCCTTGTCCACCTGTTGGAGCACACGCTGCGTGGAATAATGGACAGGGCACTTGAGGCAGAACAGAGGCAGGAAGAGGAGGACTTCCTTAGCTCTCAAGGCCCCCTTTATCCAGACAGTGTTCCTGCGTGCCCGCCGATCACACAGGAAGAGGACGAGGAGGAGGAGGAGGAGGAGGAGGAAGATTGTGTCAGTATGGAGGTGGAGCCTGGCACTCAGCATCAGCAGCAGTCTTTAAGGGATCAGTCCCAAGAAACACATGGACTTGTACGTGGCTGGGAGGAGGTGGCTGCGGACGTTGTCGTCCTTAGTGATCCAGAGAACTCCGGACCGAATGCCTCAGCAAACCTACGCTGCATGGCCTCCCTGATCCTGCAAAGCCTGCGTAAGGATCCTCGTATTCGTGGTATCAAGGAGAAGGACCAATACTGGCTGGCAACCCTCCTTGATCCACGTTACAAGGGTAAGGTTGCGGACCTTATCTTGCCATCGCAGAGGGAGCAGAGGATGAAACATCTTCGGGAGGCCTTGCAGAAAGGTCTGTGCAACGCGTTCCCAGAGACTGGGAGGTTACAAACTCCTGTTTCTGAACAACGTGTTGCTGAGGCTTTGGTCAGTCAAAGAAGGAGCGGTGGAGAAGGTGGCCGTCTGACCGATGCGTTCAGACAATTTTTTGGTCCGCAGCCCCAAGGTATGATCGGTTCCAGCAACCATCGCCAGCGTCTGTTTTACATGGTGCAGGAATACCTAGGGGCAAGATCAGACTTGGACACCTTTCCCACCAAAAATCCTCTGGGTTACTGGGTCTTGAGGATGGATCACTGGCCAGAGCTTGCACAGTATGCAATTGAGCTACTGGCCTGTCCTGCATCCAGCGTTCTTTCGGAACGCACATTCAGTGCTGCTGGAGGCGTGGTAACCGATCACAGGGTGCTTCTGTCCACCGACTCGGTCGATCGGCTGACCTTCATAAAAATGAATCAGTCTTGGATCACCACCAGCTACCAAGCACCTGATGCTGATGTAACCGAATAATTTTTTTTGAAATCTCAGATCCCTTCAAAGACTGCCTATGCTGATGCTGAGTGACTATCCCTGAGTAATTATCCTCTTCCTCCTCAATCATCACGCTGATAGCTTGTAAGAACATTTTTGGTTCTGGGCGCCACCACCAGTGCCTAAGGCACAATTTTTCAGCCCCTGTTTAACAGGGGCGTGTAATTACAATTTTTGATGTAATACTTTGCAGCAGGGCTCATTCCTGCATTCCAACTAGAGTGTCTGTGAGGGGTTGCAGTGTTGTGGCACCAGCACCAGTGCCTAAGACCCAATTTTTCTGCCCCTGTCTAACAGGGGCGTGTAATTACAATTTTTGATGCAATACTTTGCAGCAGGGCTCGTTCCTGCGTTCCAACTAGAGTGTCTGTGAGGGGTTGCAGTGTTGTGGCACCAGCACCAGTGCCTAAGGCCCAATTTTTCTGCCCCTGTCTAACAGGGGCGTGTAATTACAATTTTTGATGCAATACTTTGCAGCAGGGCTCGTTCCTGCGTTCCAACTAGAGTGTCTGTGAGGGGTTGCAGTGTTGTGGCACCAGCACCAGTGCCTAAGGCCCAATTTTTCTGCCCCTGTCTAACAGGGGCGTGTAATTACAATTTTTGATGCAATACTTTGCAGCAGGGCTCGTTCCTGCGTTCCAACTAGAGTGTCTGTGAGGGGTTGCAGTGTTGTGGCACCAGCACCAGTGCCTAAGGCCTAATTTTTCAGCTCCTGTTCAACAGGGGCATGTAATTACAATTCTTGATCTAATATTTCACAGCAGGGCCCTGTGAGGGCTTACAGTGTTGTGGCCACAGCAACACCTAAGGCCCAAATTTCTGCTGAGTATATAGGGCAGGACCCTACTTTCAAACATCTAACTTACAAACGACTCCTACTTGCAAACGGAAGGAGACAACAGGAAGTGAGATGAAATCTACCCCTAGGAAGGGAAATTCTCTCCTGTAAGAGTTAATATGGGAAAACAATTTCTCCTTTCCACTGATGCTTTCCAATCCTTGTTCCACAAAAAAACCCAAATTTTCAAAAAACATTTTTCATTGGGACAAAAAGTGAGGTGAAATCTTCTGAAGAGGAGGAAAGACAGCAAAACAAATGTCACAGGGGTGATAACCCTTCCCTATGTTTTCCAAAAAGCTTAAAAAAGATTTTTTGGCTGGAGCTAAACACGTTAAAAATGTACCCGTTCAAAATTACAAAGAGATTCTACTTAACAACAAACCTACAGTCCCTGTCTTGTGTGCACCGCCTGTATACTGCTGTTCAGAGTATATAGGGCCTTTCCTTATTTTAATTTGGGTGCGGGGTTCCCCTTAATATCCATACAAGACCCAAAGGGCCTGGTAATGGACTGGGGGGTACCCATGCCGTTTGTCTCACTGATTTTCATCCATATTGCCATGACCCGACATGACATTAAACCCGCAAGCAGTTTTAAATGAGATTTTTTCCTTTGAAAATGACATTTGGTGCAGGGACTGTTCTAAACACGGGAAACACGCGTCACTTTACAGACATACTATAGACACCCCCCAGGTACGATATTTAAAGGAATATTTCACTTTTTTTTTTTACTTTAAGCATCATTAAAATCACTGCTCCCGAAAAAACGGCCGTTTTTAAAAGTTTTTTTTGCATTGATACATGTCCCCTGGGGTAGGACCCGGGTCCCCAAACCCTTTTTAGGACAATACCATGCAAATTAGCCTTTAAAATGAGCACTTTTGATTTCGAACGTTCGAGTCCCATAGACGTCAATGGGGTTCTAACGTTCGTGCGAACTTTCGGTCCGTTCGCAGGTTCTGGTGCGAACCGAACCGGGGGGTGTTCGGCTCATCCCTATTCGTGTACTATACGCCATTCCATAACCTGATTCCTCCCAACTTAAACTGTGAGAAAAAAAAATTACGAGGGGGAGGTGAGGGGCCAAAGACTTCCCACTAAGTCCCACTGTATTAACTTCATGGGGAGGGTGGGGGAAGAGAAAGAGGAGAGACAAAAAAAAAACCCCTGTTTAATGGGTCAGCGTATTGACATCAAGACTCGTTCCCAGGTCAATACCTTTTATTATACTTGTTCACAAGGACTGTACCACCGCCTCTCTCTCTCTTTCATCGTTCTCTCTCTCTTTCTCCATCTCAACAACACATTTTTTCCAACCTGCCCAGTTCTTTTCAAATTTCCCTTGTTGGCCCTTTACTACATGAACCCATCTTTCTGCTTCCATTATTAAAATGACTTAATTTCTCCAGTCTGATATTGTGGGACCCTGTGTTTGCTTCCAAAATTTCGGTATGATTTTTTTCGCTGCATTTAATAAGTGCGGTGTTATACTATCCCGGTACTTTTTGTTGGGTCCCGGCATCCCATGGAATAAATAATATAATGGTTTGAATTCCAGGGGCCCCACGGTCAATTTCTCGATCCATGGGGATACTGACTCCCAGAATGATCTAATTACTGGGCATGTCCACCACAGATAAAGAAATGTACCCTTCTGACCACATCCTCTCCAGCACTTAAGGTTGGAAACATTTGTGCTAGTTTAACTGGGGTCCTATACCATCTTGATAAAAACGTATATGCCATCTCTTGCACCTTTGAACTTATAGAAGTGGAGTACGTTAATACAAACATCTTTTTAATTTGATTATTAGTCAATACCTGATCTAATTCCCTCTCCCATTCCCTTACAAAGTATGGGGTTGTCCCCTCCTGCCCACTAAGTATCACTCTATACATTTATGACAATACATGCTTGGGGTCTGACCTTTGCACACATTGCTTTTCAAACCTAGTGAGTGAGTTCATAGATCTTATTGACGACTTACTTTTATTGAGAAAGCTCACTATTTGATTATACTTCCACTCCCCCATATGTACTGGCCCAAGTCTGGACACCACCTCTGTCAGGGATAGTAGGACTCCACCCAGGGCAAACCTGCCACAGGTGGTGTCCCCATCCCGACCCCATGCCCCCAGATACCCCGTCTCCTCCCCCGGGGGGAACCAAAGGAATCCCTCCAGAGGAGCCAGAGGGGATATCCAAGGGGCATATTTACCACTCTTATTCAACTTATCCCACACTTCCAGCGTGTTCTGGGTTAGTGGTGACATCCACTGAGACAGTCCTCTTGACGAGCTTTGAATCCAAGGTGCTCCTGCAAGATTCCTCCCTGCCATAGACTTTTCTACTTGAACCCATAGTTTTTTATGTGTGTCGTGGCACCAGTTCAGAATCCGGACTAAGGCCATAGCCTTATAGTATAAAGCTACATCAGGTAATCCCAGGCCCCCCTCGGCCTTATTTCTTCACAGGATGTCATAGGCCAATCTAGGTCTTTTCTTGTTCCATACAAAAGCCACAAACATCCTGCGCATCTGTCTGAAAAAGGATTCCGGTACCTTAATTGGTACTGTGTACAGTGTATAAATTAACCTAGGAAGTATACTCATTTTTATTGCGTTAATTCTCCCAAACCAAGTTTAATATTGGCCCTTTCATTTTTTTAAGTCTTCTGCTATCTCCGTCAGCAATACGCCATAATTAAGTTCGTATAACAGTTTCATATCTACGCTAATGCGTACCCCCAAATACACCAGAGACTCTCTCTCCCAGACAAATGGATATGTATGTCGCAGCATCCTTTCCAGTACTATTGGGACATGGCTAGGAAGGATAATCGACTTCTCAAAATTAATTTTAAAATTAGATAAAATTAGATAAAATGCCAAATTTTTGTACCTCCACCATAAGTGCAGCTAGGGATGTCTGTGGATCAGAGAGGAAAAAGAGAAGGTCGTCTGCATAGGCTGCTACCTTGTGTTCCTCCTGTCCTATACACGTCTCAATTATCTCTCTGTTGTTTCTAATTTTACGTAAAAATGGCTCCAGTGTTATCGCAAATATTAAAGGTGATAATGGACACCCTTGCCTCGTGCCATTTCGTATATTGAAGCAATCTGACAGTGTACCATTTACATTAATTCTTGCTCTTGGATCTGCATACATAGACATTATCCACCCCATCATCCGCTCCCCCAGGCCTATCCCCCTCAACACTTCTCTCATAAGGCCCCAATTCACTCTGTCAAACGCCTTTTCGGCATCTATTGACGGTATGATCCTTGAGGCTCTATCTGGGCCTGACTGCATCCAATGGAGAATATGAAGCGCCCGGATAGTATTATCCCTAGCCTCACGCCCTTCCATGAACCCCGTCTGATCCAAATGCACCAATTCCCCAATGTGCCCTTGAAGCCTCAGGGCCAGGATCTTTGCTAATAATTTGGTGTCCGAGTTAAGTAGGGAGATAGGCCTGTAGTTTGCGCAGCTTTGGGGATCTTTCCCCCCTTTTGGCAATACCGTTATATACGCCAAAAGGGCTTCTGATAGCAGTGGGTTAGACGCATTAATTGAGTTGAAATAATTACAAAGAGGTTCTATTAATAATGGAAGGAATTTTTTGTAGTATAAATTCGTCAACCCATCCGGCCCTGGGCTCTTCCCTAGTGGTAATGTTGCTATCACCCTACCCAACTCCTCTACCGTAATTGGGCACTCCATTTCATCTATAATTGTTTTGGATAGCCTGGGCATTGATACTTCATTAATGTAATCCCATGTCTCTTTTCTGCCATGACTCTCGCTATCCCCTACTGCCAGGGTATCTGCTTTGGGAATGTTGTATAGCTCGTAAAATTTACCAAATTCTGCGGCTATGGCTTTCGTTTCCACTACCTTCTTACCTCTAACTAATAAACTATGGACATGTCTGGAGTCCTGTTGTTTTTTAAGTTGTTTAGCCAACAACCACCCACATTTATTCCCCTGTTCGTACGCCCTATTTGCGAAAAACCTAATTTTATTTTTAACTTTTTGTTCTAGGCACTGTGAGAGTTTTGCTCGCAGACCCTCCAAGCACCTATTATCTGTAGGGTCAAGGTTCCCCTTATGTTTCACCTCTAGTTCATTAATTTTCTCTAATAGTTATTTTATTTCTTTTTTTCCCTTCTTTCTTTATATGTGAACCATACGCTATTAATTCCCCTCTTATGACTTTTTTATGAGCCTCCCACACCACTTGATCTGACACTTCTCCTGTCTTATTTCAAAATACTCTTTTATTTTTATACCCAATTTCTCCACTATTTCTTCTTTATCCAGTAATGACTCATTCAGGCGCCATGTTCGCTCTAAATGACCCATCTGAACTAAATAGAAAATCAGTGTTATTGGGGCATGGTCTGACGTAGTTATGGGTCCAATTGTGCTCGAGAGGACATTTTCCAAATTAAATTGATGCACCAGAAAAAGGTCCAGTCGCGAATACATATCGTGTGTTTTAGAATAGTAACTAAAGTCCTTAATTCCTAAGTGCAATACCCACCAACAGTCCACAAGGTGTTGAGAGCGTATAAGTTGCTTAACCTGTTTTAAGGTTCTGAATGACATGGCGGTTCTGCTTGTTGACGTATCCATATTTGGATCCAGCACCAGGTTAAAATCCCCGCCCACCATCAGACATCCCTCTCTAAATTGTTCCAATTTCCTGAATGTTTTAACAAATAAGTTAGCTGACCTTTCATTTGGTGCATATATTGTTGCGAACATATATCGTACGCCATGCAGTGTGCCCTTCACAAATAAAAAACGCCCTTCGGGGTCACTCTGCAGGGTCTCCATTTTCCATGGGCATGACTTCTTAAAGGCAATTGTGACCCCTCTAGCCCTTGCGATTGGAGACACTGCATGGTACCATTGGTTCATTATGTTCTGGGGTAGGCTAGGAATGGAGCTACCCCTAAAGTGTGTCTCTTGTAAAAAGACTACGTCCGCTCCATAATGTTGCAATTCGACCCAAAGGCACCCTCTCTTATTCGGTGAACTCAGCCCCCTTACGTTATATGAGATAATTTTCAAAGTGGCAGCCATTCTTTAAGTTACCCTTGTAGGCTCCCGGTACCAGCCCCTTGCTACTTTCCCCATGACCTTGCTCTCTCTGGTTTCTTCATCGCTGACCCTACCTACCCACATACCCCTAAAACACCCAATATTCAATTCCAAAATAAAAAGTAAACTCTCCACTTGTACCATACCAAAAATCCTACATACTCCTCTTCCACACCAAAAAACTCCCCCCTGGAATACATTTACTAACTGGGGCGGGAGCCTGTGCAGATATACACCCCATATGCACAGGTCACCTCCCTTCCCTGCTTTTAGCAGGTTAGTTAATCCCCTCACTCGGGATTGACCTGCTGACCACAAAATAGTCCTCATTCCAAACCGTGCCCCTTCATTCCCCTCCATCCTCCTGGGCGTTATTTGCAAATCCCTTCCTTGGTGGAGAGGAAAACACAGAAAAAAAGGAAAAATAAAAAACAACACCCTAACGGTTTCATTTCCCTTGGTTCTATAAGAGTCCCCCACTACTCAGTCCTTTTATCCGCTATCTATGTCCTCTTCGGGCCGTGCCCTTGTTGGCCTTTGCCGTGACTTCTTGCCACTGCTCGGGCCGCTGTAGGGGAGATCCTGCAAACTTTATTCTCCAATCTACAAAGTCCACCATAGGAAGGTCCAATCTTTGCACAAAAGATTCTAAATCATCTTTAGTTCGCAGTGTTGCTGTTCTCCCATTCCTGGAAGCTGTCAAACTGAATGAGTATCCCCAATGGTATTTAATCTCTGCCGCACGTAGGGCTTCTAACAGGGGTCGAACTGATCGACGCTGATACAAAGTCCGCCGTGATATATCTAGGTATAATGCTATATTTGACCCATCGAACAGAATTGTTGGTTTACTACGGGCCATCCTCATTATGTTGTCTTTTACTGTATATTTCTGCACTCTGCAGATAACGTCTCTTGTTATATCAGCTTTGTTGCTCGGGGATAAGACCCAATCTATTTCTATCATTTCCGGTGCCTGGTCCCCCAAAATCTGTCTAAATATTTTTATTGTTGTAGGAACTAATTCCGACATTGGGATTGATTCAGGCAATCCTTTTATATGGATATTCTGTCTTCTGTCCCTGTTCTCATAATCGTCCAACTGGTCCCTGTACGCATTTAATACCTCTTCATGCTTTTTAATAGTATCTTGAACCTCCGCCACAGCATGTATTATGGCCTCTTGTTCAATTTCCACTTTTTCCATTCTATGCCCCAGGGCCCTGATGTCTTCCTTCAAACTTTTCACTGCTTGTAAACATGACTGTTCCACCACGCTGATTAGTTGCTGCATGTCATTTTTTGTGGGGAGGGCCCTCAATTCCCAAATGTCCTTTTCCCGGTTTCCATCTTGTTTGTCCAATCCCTGAGACCTTTTTTTCCCCATGTTGGGGGTTCCGCTGATTAAACATTAATGTCTGGTTGTACTCAGGCAGATGCTGTCCAGGGTCTACTTCCACCAATATTTGGGAGCTCAGCTGAACCTATGTTAGGAGCCAGGTCTTCTCCTTTCCCCCTGCATATAGTCTCTGTACACTGTATGGCCTCTAGTGTCCCCCCATTAGCCTCCACATGTTCCAATACATCTTTATCTTGTGTAAATAAGTCCTGTTTCTCTGTATCTGCTAATGGGGTTCCTGCTCCGGGACTTATACGACCCTGTTCCCCGGCCCCCGCTTCCTCTCTCATGTTCCTGGGGCTCCCTCCACTGCCCTGGAAACTTTCTTCCGTGGCTTTCCTCCCCCTTCCTGCAGCCGGGGATCTCCTACCATGTAATGTGAGGCCGTCTCCTGCTGCCGGGATGTCCAGCTTCTTGCCCGGGATCCCACGCTGTATTTTCTCTATGCCGTCAATGGTAATGGAGCCGCTGTATTTCTTTGTATCCTGTCTCCCTAAATGTGTCGTCCATCTCCACAGTCAGAGGCACGGGGGGAGACATGTAAGCTCGTATGCCGTCCACCGAGCTTCGGCCCCTTCCCGCCGGCTGCAGAGCGGCTTGTCTGTGAGTCGTCATGTCTCCAATTGTCAGCGGCTCAGCTGGGCTCAGCTGATTGCGGAGTCGGCCTGGGAACACGGGGGGGGGCGGAGTGCTCACTCACAAGTGCACTAGGAGACAGACAAAACTAAGTGCAAACAAGACTAAAAACAAGATATTTTTGAAAAAATGTATTTTCTTTATTTTTGGAATAAATTATAGCTCTTGTTGCATTGCAATGGCCCCCCCAACCATTAAAATAATTAACATATCGGTCACACACTTGACGTGCGGTTTGGGGGGCCAAGCCAATACGGCCACTTTCCAGGCCTGTGAGTGGTTGTTCAACTACAAGTCTGGCCTCAGGCCCAATAGAGGTCATATATATAGCAGAATGTCTTCTCAAATAATTATGGAGAATGCTGCAAGCCATTATCACATGATTTATTTTATATTCCGCCAGATTTATGGGGAGGAACAAATGGAACCGGCTGGCCAGAATCCCAAAGGCATTCTCCACAACTCTTCTTGCTCTGGCAAGCCAGTAATTAAATACCCTCCTCTCAGGGGTGAGTGTCCTTTGGGGGAACGGCCTCATCAGAGCAAACACTTCATCAGCGATAAAAAATGAGGGATGTCCATCCACATTCTGGTCATCAGGTGGCAATCCCAGGCCACCAGTCTGGAGACGCTGGCACAGCTCGGTCTGTGCAAAGACTCCTCCATCAGACATCCGGCCGTTATTCCTCACGTCCACAAACAGAAAGTCCAAATGTGCCGAGACCACTGCCATCAAAACTACACTATGGAACCCCTTGTAGTTATAGAAATAAGACCCCGAATGGGGTGGTGGCACAATGCAGATATGCCTCCCATCAATCGCTCCGACACAGTTGGGAAAGTCCCAATGGTCAGTGAACTGGGAGGCCACAGTCTGCCATTCCTGTGTACTGGAAGGAAACTGTGGAGTGAAACAAGAAAAAAATAAGATAAGTACTTTTAAACATAACTTGGATATCAGATTACACAAAAACATTCTTGAACAACAGAAGTCGAACATTATTAATATGTGTTTTTGTTATTTGAATTCTAAAAAACATAAGGCCCACTTAGAAGATTACTCCCCCCCTCTCATGGCCCATTGATCAATTTGAATGTGGGGGGAGGGGTTCTAATTTGGGTAAAAAACACACCTGACAGTTGCAAACATTTGAGGGGGTGGGGGAGGGGGTTCTAATTTGGGTAAAAAACACACCTGACAGTTGCAAACATTTGAGGGGGTGGGGGAGGGGTTCTAATTAGGTTAAAAAACACACCTGACAGTTGCTACCATTTGAGGGGGTGGGGGAGGGGTTCTAATTAGGTTAAAAAACACACCTGACAGTTGCTAACATTTGAGGGGGTGGGGGAGGGGTTCTAATTAGGTTAAAAAACACACCTGGCAGTTGCTAACATTTGATGGGGTGGGGGAGGGATACTAATTAGGTTAAAAAACACACCTGACAGTTGCTAACATTTGAGGGGGTGGGGGAGGGGTTCTAATTAGGTTAAAAAACACACCTGACAGTTGCTACCATTTGAGGGGGTGGGGGAGGGGTTCTAATTAGGTTAAAAAACACACCTGACAGTTGCTAACATTTGAGGCGGTGGGGGAGGGGTTCTAATTAGGTTAAAAAACACACCTGGCAGTTGCTAACATTTGAGGGGGTGGGGGAGGGGTTCTAATTAGGGTAAAAAACACACCTGACAGTTGCAAACATTTGAGGGGGTGGGGGAGGGTCAAACAGTACAATGGAGCTGACAATATACATTGTTCAAGGGACTATTGGCTAGAGATATACATGGACCCGGGATTGCATGGTGGGGAGGTTATTGAAGGTAAATATGCATGTAGGGCAAAAAATGATTAATGTAAAAAAACAGGCATGCATAAAGATAAAGGGGACATTCACAGCATATTCCAAGCATGGTAATTAGGTAACGAGGACATTTAGACAATACATTAGCAAACATTTAATACATATCATGTAATGTTAAAGGATAAAACTTACCTTCATATAGTCCTTCTGCAGGACCTGAATGATGGCAGAACAAGTCTCTGGGATTATGATCCCCAGAGCCTGGGGGGAGATGCCTGTCGAGAACTTCAAGTCCTGAAGACTTCTCCCTGTCGCCAAGTAACGTAAAGTGGCAACTAGCCTCTGCTCCGCAGTGATGGCTTGCCTCATGCAGGTATCCTGCCTTCTGATATAGGGGGTCAGCATAGCCAGCAGACGTTCAAAAACGGGGTCCGTCATCCTGAGAAAATTCCTGAAATCCTCAGGATTATTCTCACGGATCTCACAGAGCAAAGGCATGCGACAGAACTGGTCACGCTGGCACAACCAATTCTTGGTCCATGAACTCCTCCTCACCCTGTTCACGGACTGGACTCAGGTCAAAGTATCAACCCCAACACCAAGTCCCCACGCAACAACTCAAGAGTGAGTACGTCCACGCAACATGGCTTCAAAACGGTCGGCTGGTCAAACAAACAAACTTATAAGAAATACACTGAAGAACAGCAAGGCCTATAAAGAGCGACCTGAAAATCATGAACGAGTGGACCAGAACGGCCTGCTAGGCAGGTTACGTACTGACCAACACGCACTGAAAAGCAGATACAAACCTCACAAGCACAAACTGAACCGCAGAAAACAATCTAAATAAGCTGAAGTGTGAAAAGCGCAAATCGTCTCTAACCAAACTTCTACTAACACGAGATAAACATGAGATTAGCAGAAGGAGCCCAAAGGGTGCTGTAGTGGGGCTTGAACTTCCTTTTTCTAGTCCCGTCGTACGTGCTGTACGTCACCGCATTCAAAACCAGCGGACTTTTGGAGTGATCATGTGTGTCCAAGTCCGTCCTTTTTTAAGTCCGCCTAGCGGACAAGTTCCGTCGGAAAGACCGTCGGACCAAGTATGCCGGAAAGTCCGCTCGTGTGTACGCGGCAAAAGTAGCAATGTCCATTTAAGATAAAACAGGCATGTTTAAAACCAACAAGAAAGACACAAATCTTGAACTTACAAAGTTCACATTTGTTAGAACTTGAAGGCAATATCAGACATGAGTATTTACAAACTGTGTTTGATATTGCGTTCAGATGGGGTGAAGTCACCCCTAGAAAAGCTAAATTTTGAAGATGCACACCAATTGCCGAATGTCAACATGTGCTAGCTGCCATCATGGGGGATCAAGGGATGTGTTTTTGGGGTGCAACCCCTTCCTCACAGCTACTTTATTATTGAGGAAGGGGTTGCACCCCCAAAACGCATCCATTGATCTCCCGTGATGGCAGATAGCACATGTTGACACACTGTGTGCCTCTTCAAAATTTGGCTTTTCGCAAATATGTCAAAAAATGGTAAAAAATTTTAGCTCACAAAAAGTGCAAAAAAAAAAGGATTTTGAGGGGTTTTAAACTCCCTAAAACATCAATGATGTTCTTCATTTTTTGTTGAACATCATTGATGTTTTTAAGGATGTTTTCCAAGTTCCTATTACACCCCATGATCTCCCCGATCAGGATCTGTGCACTTTCCGAGGTGAAAGGATCTGGATCCACAACATCACGATCACCTAAAAAGATAGAAACAAAAACACACCATGTATTATAAATATGCCGGCATCCATCTCTTACCTGAGCCTGTGGTCGCAGACATTCACCTGTTGTGATGCCAATTTCCACCACGTCTTCCTCCTCCTGCTCTGCTTGCCTGGGTGGATTTCCCCTTCTTCCAGAGGTGGGGGGTCTGTGGTTGTCAGGGAAATGCCAGAATCAGGGCCTGTCAATATAGGCATTTCCCCATGCGCCTGCGTGGTAGAATTGCACATCGGCACGTACCATTTCACAGTCGGCGGGTACGAGCGCGTGTTCCGATCGGATCCGCTCACGTGGGTGCACAACGCAGCGCATCGTTACGAATGCGTGCACGCACATCGGGACGTCCCCCTGGCGGGCCTATATAAGACGGCCATGGCCTGTGTTTTGTTGCTGGTTTGTCTTTTCAGCTCCTGTAACCTGCTCCTGAATCTGTGTACCTGTGCCTACCCGTTGTGACCCGGACCAACCCCGACTCTGCTTGAACCTCTCTTGTGCTTGACCCTCGGCTGCCTTCTGGACTTCGCTACCTGCCTGACTACCTGTGTTTGACCCTCGGCCTGCTCCTGGACTTGCTTCTGCCTTACCCCACTGTGGATTATCTGCCTGCCTGATTACCTGTGTTTGACCCTCGGCCTGTTCCTGGACTTGCTTCTGCCTCACCCTACTGTGGATTATCTGCCTGCCCGGCCACCTGTGTTTGACCCCCGGCCTGTTCTTGGACTTTGTCTCAACCTTATCCAGTGTTGGACTTTTGCCTACTTGCATACCGGTGTTTGACCCTCGGCCTACTTCCAGACGTCTGCCTTGTGGTTGACCCTCAGTACCCGGCTCAGCTACCCAGCACAGATCTCTTCCCCGCCTGAAGAATCGCCCAGCTCCTCTAATACCTGCTGGCGACCCGTGCTTCTTCGTGCCCAATACCCGCTGTGCCACTTCCAGAGGGTATCGTGCGCCCAGCTGCAGGGGGAGCCTCTCTCAGCAACTCGGCCTTGGTGAGTACCTGACAGTACAAACCAGCCATGAGCGAGGCCGACAGAGCTGGCTCTCCCCTTGAGGCACTCTGCCAGCAAGTCACAGCCCTCACCCAGGCTGTCCAGAGACTCCAAGACGGCTACTTTCAGATTGAGGGTCGTCTGCAACATCTAACCACATTTCCTAACCCCTCGGACGCCGCATCAGCATCTGCTAGTGGAACATCTCCTTCTCGGGATCAAGCCAACCCGGCTTCTGCAGCAGTAATGGCCTTACCTGAACCCAGGGTTCCCATTCCGGAACGATTCTCCGGTAACCGGAAGAAGTACAGGGCATTTAGAAACGCTTGTCTACTATACTTTGCCCTTCAACCCAGGACTTTTTATTCTGAGACTGTGAAAGTGGGGTTCATTATCTCTTTGCTTTCTGACGAACCGCAATCCTGGGCTCACAACCTCCTTGAGCAGAAGAGTCCCCTCCTTGACTCTGCAGATGCATTTTTTGTTTCCATGGCCCAGCTATACGACGATCCTCAGCGTACTGCCACAGCTGAGTCCGTCCTGCATACCCTGACCCAGGGAAAGAGACCAGTGGAAGATTACACTGTGGAATTTCGAAAATGGTCAGGGGACACCAGCTGGAACGAAGCTGCATTAAAATATCAGTATCGCCAGGGACTCTCTGAGATCCTAAAGGATGAACTGGCTCGAGTGGACACCCCGGCCTCTCTAGAAGACCTGATCCAGCTCGCTACTAAACTGGACAGACGCCTCCGGGAACGTCGCAGTGAGCGTTTCCAGTCTCCAAGGCCCACCTGTTCCTGCACCCCCTACAACTTCTTCATCATCCTCTCATGGTGAGCCCATGCAACTGGGTCTAGTTCGACCCCCACTCTCTCCTGATGAAAAGCTCCGCCGGCGCCAGGCCAACCTTTGTCTTTATTGTGGAGGAGCCGGTCACTTCCTAAACAACTGCCCTGTGAGACCCAGTAAGTACCGCACTCGGTCTGCCACCAACTTTCAAGTCGCTAATTCAAGCCAGTCTCATCTTGTCCTCATGATCTCATTACAGGTGGCGGAAGAGAAGGTCCGGTTGCCAGCCATCGTTGACTCAGGAGCCTGCAGTTGCTTCTTGGATGCATCTTTGGCCCAAAATCTGCACATCCCTCTCCGAGTTAAGGAGCAACAGCTACAAATCCATCTGGCAGATGGATCCCTACCTTGTTCTGGCCCTGTCACACAGGAAACGAAGCCTATCCTCACTCATATAGACTCAGATCACTCCGAATTTCTTTGCTTTGACATTATAAGTTCACCGATGTTTCCCATCATTTTGGGGTTTCCATGGTTGCAGGCCCATGATCCTCAGATAAACTGGAGCAAGAAAGAAGTCCTCTTCTCTTCCATATACTGCTCTCAACACTGCTTTTCACCAAAATACGACAGAACGGTTCCATGTCTGACGTTACAACCAGTACCGGATAATCTCCAACATGTCCCAGCAGCATACCATGAATTCCTGGACATCTTTGATAAGAAGAAAGCTGACAGTCTACCTCCACACCGACCCTATGATTGCCCCATCGACCTCCTACCCGGTTCCGAGATCCCCTTCGGCCGCATTTTCCCTCTATCAGAAATCGAGCTAGAAGCTCTTCGCTCCTACATCGATGAAAATCTTGAAAAGGGATTCATCCGGGCTTCTTCTTCTCCAGCTGGAGCGGGAATCTTTTTTGTGGAGAAAAAGGATGGATCCTTGAGGCCTTGTGTGGACTATAGGGAGCTTAACAAAGTTACCATCAAGAACAGGTACCCGCTCCCTCTTATTCCTGAACTGTTCCAGCGTCTCCGAACCGCCCAGATCTTTACTAAATTAGATCTCCGGGGGGCGTACAATTTGGTTCGGATACGAGAAGGAGATGAATGGAAGACAGCTTTCCGGTCCAGATTCGGGCATTTCGAATATTTGGTGATGCCTTTTGGTCTCTGCAATGCCCCGGCTACATTTCAACATCTAGTCAATGACATCTTCCGTGAGTATCTAGATAACTTTGTAATTGTTTATCTCGATGACATCCTGATCTTTTCCACCACTTTAGAAGCACATCGTACCCATGTGAAGAAAGTACTCTCGGTCCTCAGAAGACATGGCCTATACTTAAAGGGGGAAAAATGTGACTTCGAGAGAACCACCATCCAGTTCCTCGGATTCATTATTTCAGTAGGAGGGGTCGCAATGGATCCGCAGAAAGTTAGGGCCATCCAGGAATGGCCAGCTCCCATAGATAAAAAGGGAATTCAGCGATTCGTTGGCTTCGCCAATTTCTATCGCAGATTTATTAAGGGTTTCTCCTCTATCATCTCCCCTATTACTCAACTAACTCGCCAGCAGACTAGGTTCCAATGGTCCCCAGATGCTCAAGAAGCCTTCGATGAACTAAAGAGACTGTTTACATCGGCTCCCGTCCTCCAACATCCCAACCCAGTCCTACCCTATGTGCTTGAAGTGGATGCTTCGGAGTCTGCAATAGGGGCAATCCTGTCTCAGAGAAGTGGCCAAAAAGCCTTGCTCCATCCGGTGGCCTTTGCCTCTCGCAAGCTCACCCCTCCTGAGAAGAATTATGATGTCGGGGATCGGGAATTACTTGCTATAAAGTTTGCCTTAGAAGAGTGGAGATATCTGCTGGAAGGGGCTTCCCAACCCATCATGATCTTCACTGACCACCGTAACCTAGAATATCTTCGAACAGCTAAACGCCTCCGACCTCGTCAGGCCCGTTGGGCCTTATTCTTCTCCAGGTTTAACTTCCATATTACCTTTCGACCTGGCTCCAAGAACGGGAAGGCGGACGCACTTTCCCGTATGTTCCCAGAAACCAGTGGACCGGAAGAACCCGGAACCATCCTAGCTCCTCACCACTTTCTCAGCCTGGTTCAGCCCAACCTTAGGTCAATTATCATACAGGCTTCCAGTCAATGTACAGAACCTGAAGTATCCGCCCTAGAAAAGAAGGATGGTCTACTTTGGGCCCAGGACAAGGTATTTGTGCCACTACCAGTAAGACTTCAGATTCTTCAAACCTTCCACGATCACAAGTTGGCAGGACATTTTGGTATACAAAAAACCTCCGAACTAATTAATCGCTCGTTCTGGTGGCCGGGGTGGAGACAAGACTGCAGAAGATATATACAATCTTGCATCATTTGCCAACGCAATAAGGGATCTAATGCCAAGTCGTGGGGACTTTTAAAATCTTTATCTATACCAGAACGTCCCTGGACAGAGGTCTCTATGGACTTTATTGTCGATCTGCCTCCTTCCGAGAAGTTTACTACCATCTTAGTGGTTGTTGACCGCCTTTCAAAGATGGCCCACTTCCTGCCATTAGTAGGTACCCCCTCTGCTTCCACAACCGCAGAGGTTTTTATAAAAGAAGTAGTGAGACTCCATGGCGTTCCCCACAACATTGTATCAGATAGGGGGATTCAGTTCACGTCAAGATTCTGGAAGGATATGTGCAAGTCTTTAGAAATCAAGACATCCCTTTCTTCCGCCTATCACCCACAAAGTAATGGCCAGACAGAAAGAACAAATCAATCCTTAGAGCAATACCTTCGATGTTTCTGCTCCTGGTCCCAGGACAACTGGTCTTCCCTCTTACCGTGCGCAGAGTTCGCCTACAACAATTCGGTACATTCCTCCATCAACCAAACACCTTTCTGGGCAAACTATGGTTTTCACCCTTCCTTTCTCCCGGATTCTATTCCCGAAATCACTACTCCCGCAGTACAGGACCGTATACGTGCCATTCAAACAAATTTTCTGCAAATTCAGGAAACGATGAAGAAAGCTCAAGAAAGTTATGAAAAATTCTATAACAGGGGAAGAAGAAGTAACCCAAGTTTCAAGGTTGGAGATAAAGTTTGGCTATCAGCCATCAACCTCAAATTGCCTTGCCCATCACGCAAATTAGGGCCAAAATTCATTGGTCCTTTTGAAATTAAGAGAGTTGTAAACCCCGTGGCTTTTGAACTGACCTTACCTGGTTCTTATCGGATACATCCGGTGTTCCATGCCTCCTTATTAAAACCGGTCACTCCTAACTCTTTTCCAGGACGGGAAGAACTACCTCCTCCACCAATCCGGATTGAAGGGGAGGAAGAATTCGAAGTGGAGGCAATAGTAGATCACAAATGGAGGGGGGGGCAGGAACAGTATCTAGTTAAATGGAAAGGGTACCCCCCGGAGGACAATTCCTGGGAGCCCGCCAGCAATATTCATGCCCCTCGTCTTGTGCGAGAGTTTCACAGAAGACATCCTGGGATCCGAGCTAGGTTGGGCACCCGGAGGTTGCCCCTTGGGGGGGACACTGTCAGGGAAATGCCAGAATCAGGGCCTGTCAATATAGGCATTTCCCCATGCGCCTGCGTGGTAGAATTGCACATCGGCACGTACCATTTCACAGTCGGCGGGTACGAGCGCGTGTTCCGATCGGATCCGCTCACGTGGGTGCACAACGCAGCGCATCGTTACGAACGCGTGCACGCACATCGGGACGTCCCCCTGGCGGGCCTATATAAGACGGCCATGGCCTGTGTTTTGTTGCTGGTTTGTCTTTTCAGCTCCTGTAACCTGCTCCTGAATCTGTGTACCTGTGCCTACCCGTTGTGACCCGGACCAACCCCGACTCTGCTTGAACCTCTCTTGTGCTTGACCCTCGGCTGCCTTCTGGACTTCGCTACCTGCCTGACTACCTGTGTTTGACCCTCGGCCTGCTCCTGGACTTGCTTCTGCCTTACCCCACTGTGGATTATCTGCCTGCCTGATTACCTGTGTTTGACCCTCGGCCTGTTCCTGGACTTGCTTCTGCCTCACCCTACTGTGGATTATCTGCCTGCCCGGCCACCTGTGTTTGACCCCCGGCCTGTTCTTGGACTTTGTCTCAACCTTATCCAGTGTTGGACTTTTGCCTACTTGCATACCGGTGTTTGACCCTCGGCCTACTTCCAGACGTCTGCCTTGTGGTTGACCCTCAGTACCCGGCTCAGCTACCCAGCACAGATCTCTTCCCCGCCTGAAGAATCGCCCAGCTCCTCTAATACCTGCTGGCGACCCGTGCTTCTTCGTGCCCAATACCCGCTGTGCCACTTCCAGAGGGTATCGTGCGCCCAGCTGCAGGGGGAGCCTCTCTCAGCAACTCGGCCTTGGTGAGTACCTGACAGTGGTCTCCTTGGATGAGGGGTGTCCTCCGAGTCTTTTATCCCCTATGTAAAAATATATATATATACTTAGCACACAGATATTTGATGGCAGAAATAGGAATATGAAACATTGCTTGGAAGTGGGGTACAATTGTCTATTTTGGCAGAGTTCCAAGATGTAGAATTTTTAGTGTCCTTTGTCAAACTTCAATACTTTACCTGTTTTAGTACAAGCTTCACAGATGGAGACACCCCTATAGTATACACTGGAGCACCTGTGTGGCCCCCTAATAAAAAGGGTGTTCATGTGTCCCACACTAGTGCTCCAGCATCAAGATGTGTAAACAGCTGCTGAGTGTCCTCTCCTTACACAAAATGTAGTTTGCATTTCATTCTAGTTACAAACCCATCTACCCAAACAAATTATTTGCAGACAAGTAGGCCATACAAAAATGAGGGCAAATGCATATGGCCAGAACAATGGTGTTTTCTAAGCCGAAAGAACAATGTTTTATACGAACGAATAATGTGCCCATGAAAGTTGCCATTTTAAACTGGATAACAGTTAAGAAAAGCACATGGAGCAGCACAAACGTAATAAACATAAAGAATAGGAATACAGCACAACTACTTACTTTTTTGCAGCACTCTCCTGATCTTACTGTACTGCTCATGCTCTCTTAATTTGAGGTCCGACCACCGCTTCCTGAGCTGATCCTTCAATCGTCGTACCCCGAAATTCCGGTGCAGACTCTTGACCACTTTCGCCATGATCTTGGCCTTTCTGATTTTGGGGTTGGGGTAAGGTCCATACTTCCCGTCATAGTCGGCCCTCTTCAGGATGTCCACCCTCTCCAACATCTCCCCAAAGGACATATTTAAGGCCTTAAATCTTCTCCTTCTGGATCCAGACGTTTCAGGCTCCGGGCTTTCCTCCTCCTTGTTGCTGTAATTAGCATGCACTTGCTGTGTCTCCGCCATGTGCTCTTCCCCCACTGCGCCGAATGAGAAGGGGTGGGGAATAGACTAGAAAGAACGTCAGGGGCGAACGGAGTTTCACGCATGCACAGTGTCTATAAAGCGTAACACGCATGCGTAGTACGTACGATCTGTGAGCGGAGGAAGGAGTAAAGGAGGCGCCGATTGTGATAACGAAGGTAAGATTTATCATTGGGCCTATACTGCTTCTAGATTGAGGCCTGTATTTGCACAAGTTTCGAAGACTTTAGGCTGACATTAGGGTTTGTCTTGTGTTGTGTCTTGCAGTGAAAATGGATATCTTGAAGGATCAGCACTTTATGCCAATCTTCATTGATATGTTCAGGGAGCTGCCCTGTCTATGGGAGATAAACCACCCTGAATATAAGAACCAAACAAAGAGGAAGGCAGCGCTGGATAATTTGTTGGAATTTGTGAAGTCGGTGATCCCCACGGCAGACATCACCTATTTGAAGATACTAATTGGTTGCCTGAGGAGCACTTATCTAAGGGAGCACAAGAAGGTCCAGGATTCCCAGAGATCAGGCTAATAAAAAGAAGAAAACAGGACCACTGAATTTGCCTATTGAGCACAGGTGTATATGAAGACAAAAAAGGAGGGGGTTGGAACACCTTATTTCATCCAAAGTAGGTTAGGGGTATAGTCAGGGTTAATTTAACCGGCCTATAATTGCCTACCTGAATAATAGTACCCTTTATACCACTAATCCATTCTTGATTGGAATAACAATAAATATTCAACAATCAAAAAAATGGTTGTTCTGGGGACCAAATTAGCATATATGAAAAGAAAGGAGGAGGAAAGAACCTCCAAAAGACAGTCCACTGAAGAACAAACGGGTATTAACCTAAATATCTTTATTGATTATCCCAGTTGAAACAGTAAATCTATCCAAAAACCATTCATTAAAAATTAAAAATAGGACAGAAGTCCTACATAGCACTGGTGGCCACCGATGTATACCACATACATAAATCACTCATGCATCCATGCACACGCTGACTAATAGGGAAGACCCGGGTCTGATCTATATTTTATCTACTTCCCAAATAAAGTTTATGAATGGATTGATTATTGCCACTTCGGTCTTCACTGAGTAAAGTGCAGGTGCTGGTGATTAATACGGTATCCATCCAGATATTAATAATGAGGAAAAGCAAACTTCAGTACATAGCAAGTTGATTAATAGAATGTCCCCATGTTACCAGCTGTATGGCAGCAGTGGGAGGGCAAGATAATGTATTCGGTAAGGAAACAAACGGCAGATAGCAATAGATAGTGTGCCTCCGTTTATGTTGGAGCACTACATAGCTCACCGTTTCACGTCTTCAACCGGAAAAAATCCAGAGCCCATGAAGGACAATTGTAGCCGCGATGACTTGGTGTGGGGGAGCAAACATGCGGTGTACTCGCCTGTGCTGACAGGAGCTGTTTCTTCCGGGTCTTTCCGTGGGAAAGTACGGTGTGTCACAGGGTTCAAGGGAGTTCCTCACTTGGTCTGTTAGTTTGACAGGGGAAGCGCTTAATCCCAGTGTTCACCGCAGGGCTCAACCCGATATCTTAAAAATTGCTCGGATCGCTTCTGTATATTCAAAGATGATTCCTCATTTATGTGTGGAGATCCATGTCCACCAGAGTATAGGTTAGACGCTGCCTATCCACCGCCTCCTCAGTGTGGCCGGATACATCACCATTTATACAGCCGCTGCCCACAGTCCAGCTGACTCAAACTGAACCTTGCGACCCATCGTAAGTTTCCTTTGGAGGAGCCAACACTGCCGGAAGCGCACGGCTCTTAGCACGGTCTTTTTACCAGCGAGGAGACGGCGGCAGCACGGATATTCTGCAGATTATGAGACATCCAGATCAAGACGCCTAAAACGGTGAGCGATCAGTACATGTTCTTTTATGGAATAAAACAGTGGACTCTGATTTGTTGGGTCACTAACTGCTGACCCCCACAGTTAATGGTGCTGTACTGTATGGATCTCTGTTCATTGTTGATACATCTAGGTCGATTCCACGGGTGGATTTCTCATCCAGTAATGCAATCCTAATACAGACAATTGCTCTGATCACATGCCCATGGACTTTCAGTCTATTATCCACACATCTGAGCAATCTTTGGTTACTATCTATTGAATAGACCCGGGTCTAAGACTTTTGTCTGTATGTGTATGCAAGATGAGTGATTGATGGAGGTGTGTATATAGGGCAAGGTGGCCACAGAAGTTCCCTGTAAGACGTCAGTCTTATTTTTAATTTTGGGCTGGAGGGATGAATAGGTTTCTATTTTTCAATTGTTATTAAATCCGTTTAATTAATGCACATTTATACTTGAGGGTTTTCTAATAAAGATAGTTAATTTATATATATCAGTGTGTTCTCTTTGAAGAAACTGCTGTCCGGAATCTGTCTCCAATATCTTTTTTGTTCCCAGAGATCAGGAGCTGCAGATGACATTTATGTCCCCAGGCTGTGGTACTATGACAGGCTGCATTTTCTGGCAGGTCAGACTGAACCCAGGCCAGCACTCACCAGTCTTCCTTCCACGCTTCCTTCCCCCCCAGCTGAGGCTTCTGACGCCCAACCTGGGCCTTCCAGGCAGCAACATGTGGAGGAGCCCAGCTTGAGCCAGGTATAGCATTCTTCTAAATATTCATGGTTGTCCAATCAATGATGTTAACTAGATGTTAGGAGTACTAATTTCTGATTGTGATTGATGATGCAAAAACTAAAACCATGTCCCTTTTTCATACACAGGGAAGTCTCAGCCAGGAGGTGGCCGGGCCAAGCAGGCTGCCTGATACCCAGGTCCCTCCCCTACCCCTTCAAAGACAAAGTGGCAGGAAGAGGAGTAACCTGGAGGAGGCTGCCATAGGCCTCTTTTGGAAGGCTACAGAGGCCCTGAGAACCCCCCACAGTGTGGAGGAGGACTTTGCTGGCATAACTGCCTGCAAAATGATGCAGAAGGAGGAGGGCCAATGACTCATGTGTGAGTCCTTAATTTTGGAAGCTCTCAATAAGTGGTTGAGGGGCCAAATAACATGTGCTACCCACATTTGTCACCTCACACATAGTCCTCCCCCTCCTCCAGGTCCTACTCCTCCTCCTCCAGGTCCTACTCCTCCTCCTGCCACATCTCCAACACCAGAGCCACAGCCGGGAAGGAAGCGTGGAAGGAAGACCAGAGAGTGATGGCCCTGGGTTCAGTATGGTCTGACAAAATATGCAGCCTCTTGTATGACCACAGCCTGGGGACACAGATGTCATCTGCTGTTTTCATGATCTCTGGGACTTCTGGACCAGACTGCACTCCCTTACATATGGACTCCTCAGGCCACCAATTTTGCAGTAAAATAATTGATGTCCCCCCTTGGGGGTCAGAGGCTTTGCCAATTTCTGCTGTTTCTCCAGAGTTGCCTCCCTCTTTGGTTCTGAGCCCTTAATAAAGGTTTTTTGGTTTCAATTATACTCGCCTATGTGTGTTTCCCTTCAAAAAAGACAGTTTGTTTGTGAGGATTCAGGTACATTTCAAAATACAATGTGAAATTAACAAGAGATACCAACACCAAGCAACCTCCTTGAGATTAAATAATGCAAGATAATAATGGTGTTGTGGTAACTTGACACACAAAACACACACAAAAATATTCAGGCTGTTAAATAACTAAAAAAAAAAAAAAAAAAACACAAAAAAAAATTATATAGATTTTTGGTCAGATGTGACAAATCATAATATATCGAGGGAATCACGATAAATAATAAAGAAAGAAGTTTGTGAGAACTCTGTGTGATTATCAGCAGCAAAACTACTTTGTTCTTCCTGCATTATAAAGAAGAAGAGAGTGCGCTGTATTAAACAATTTTGAAGATTGCAGCGTGACGAAAGTGATCTATCCATTCCGAACGCTAATTTTACCAGAACGAGCTGTTCCGTCTCGGAATTTCTTCTGAGCATGCATGGCACTTTGTGCGTCGGAATTGTCCACACACGGTCGGAATTGACGCGATCGGATTTTGTTGTCGGAAAATTTTATAGCCTGCTCTCAAACATTGTGTGTTGGAAAATCTGATGGAAAATGTCCGATGGAGCCCACACACGGTCGGAATTTCCGACAACACGCTCCGATCGCACATTTTGTACGGGGCATTAGAAATGTAAAGTGTGTGTTCCGGTGTATGGAATAGGAATATTACCAATATGTATCTAGTACTATGCTGCATGTGGGCAAACATGGCCCTTGCATGGATGTACACTTAAATACCCCTTTGTGAACAGGCCCTTAAAGATTTAACCAACAGCGATTACTATACAAATAAAGAATTATAGCTCCTTGATAAAGAGGAATGTGTATTACACTGGCTGGTGTTAATTAGTCATAGGGGGACATTTCCATGAGATAAGTTTGCAATTTGCTGTTCTCATTTCTTATCACTCAGTATGTTGAACTTCAGACTGTTGATGGACCTTACCCTAGATAACACTTTGTTTATTATGTTATATTACTGAACTTCTGTTCGGTTATTTTATTTAATCTGGCAGTGCTGATCAGTGTGTTCTGTGTGTTCTGATGGCGGGGAAGTTTTAAAATACAATAACTAAGCGGGAGGGATTCCTCCGTCCATGTGGAGTGTGCAGAGGGGAAAACCGGGTCATTTTTGTTCAATTACCCGCTGGTTGAACGAAAAAAAAAAAAGACTAATTCATAGGCTACCTAACTGTATGTAATAAACTGAGTTAGTAAAAATAAAGTTATAATAAAGCTGTTAGGAACGTAAAGTGTGTGTGCCCGTGTATGGAATAAGAATATTACCAATATGTATCCAGTACTAGAAAATATGTGTTCATTCATAGCAGGTGGATTCAGTGAAATGTTTTTCATTCTTAACACAATGATACATTGTTGCCAAATCAAACAATATCTGATCTGGTAACAATTATTTCTAGTCTACAGTGGCCAGTCTCCAGAGTATGTGTGTTAACCCTTCCAAGTACTACTCCCATTAGTTGGGTGCTCCAGTGCACCTCCTTTAAAAGCATTTAAAAAAGCTAGTGATGCAGGGGCATGACCAAACGTGAGATGTGGAGGGGTGAGAGGTGAGAGGACATATGTGAGATCTCTCCCTACCTCTCCCCCAATGGATAAGGCTGACGGCAGCCGCTGAGCAGGCAGAGAGCACTGAGGGTGCAAAGGCTGGCTGAGCTCCTCTCTGAGTGAAGTGGAGGGAGCGGGGAGGCGTGCACCTTCGAAGAACGGCGAGCTACACTGAACCATCCCGAGTGGAGCCGAGGGATGCTGCACGCTGTCCGAGAGGAATCTCGTGATAGCCGGGGGAACTGGCCTCCGCCCACTCGGTCACAGGTGGAGACAGATTTTCCCCGGGGCGTCGTGAGTTACTGGGTTGGGAGTGAAAGCGTCACCTCGGTATACAGAAATAGGACGAATGAAGTGGGTGGACGAGAGCTGCCGAGTAAACTACCGAATCTCTGAGGAGGACAACAGGTCAGCCTTTGTATAGACACTTTTTTCTTGGAACCAGAGACTTTAGCACTGAACGTGTGTCATCGTATGTCTACAATACTTTGCTTAAGCACAGGGTATCTGTGCAAACCTGGCTAAGTGGCTCAGTGGCTTTTTGCATATAGTGTTTCTGCAACTCTGTCCTAGTATATCGGTAATATCAGCATTATTGGTGTTTTATTCTCAGTGCTCCAGGCTTAGAGACTTCTTGATGTATTGCCTCAGCTTTACTCTCTTTTAGTAATCTCAGCATATACTGTATATACTACATACTAACCCTGGTAAATCTAGGGTATAAATACTTTGTCTTCCTTCATCACCCCGGACCTGGCAGACTTACTGCATACCATTTCTACTCCAGCCTCAGTATACCTAACAAATCTCAAATGCAAAGAACTTTAGCGCTCTTGCTCTAATACACTAAGGCGCAAGCCATTTCAGAACTATACCTTTGGTTAAACTGGTAGCAACACAGCTAAGAACATATTGATGCTTTGCTTCAGTGGACCCTGCGTAAAATATCTGTGTACCCCTGCTTCACGAGACTGGTTAGAATATTGCAGTACCTCTGCTTTAGCAATTATTGCGAAAAATATATCAACTTCCCCTGCGGTAGTACCTAAGGCGCAAGATACTTTGCTATTCTATATATAGTCCTCTGCTATACCAGCGTGAAAAATTTTCTACATACAGTACTTTATCACCTTATTCCATGCAATCTGCAGGGTCTAATACCTTCACATTTTGATAATCTTACTATCTGCAGGGGGGGGAAGTGTATTTTTTTTTTTTTTTTTCTCCTCCCTTCTTTCCTCGTTTTTAGAGCGCAGATATGTCAAGGTGAATAGGAGAGGATCAAACACAGCAAGAGAATGTGGGGACACAACAATTACGCTCCTCAAAAGAAAATGGCACTGAGATGGCGATGGCAGCTGCCGCAGCGGCAAAAGTAGAGCGCTTTGTTCATACCCCAGGACAGACACCAACTAAAGGTGGACAACAGGTACATGTAAAGATACAGCAGGATGCACTAGTGGACAGAAAAAGTCACTGTCAACTGTCAGCAGCTGCTCTAGCCACCCCAGCGACAAAACCTGTGAGTAATAAGAGTCAGGGGATGACCCAACAAGATTCGGAGGTAATTCTTGACCCTAGTTCTCCCTCTGAGGAAGAGCCAACATTGAAGGATGTTTTTCAGGCCATGAATGCATGTAGACTCTCATTAGGGGAATTATCTGACCAATTGAAGGGAGTGAAGGAGGATGTATTATTAGTCAGACAAGATCTGCAAAAGGTAGCAGAAAGAACAACAGTACTGGAGGGGAAGATAAGTCAACTGGAAGATGATTTACACCCACTAAAATGTGAGGTTAAAAACATGAGAAAGCAGATGGGCATATATGTATCAAAAATGGACGAAATGGAAAATAGGCTCTGTAGGGACAATGTGAGGCTGATGGGGCTACCTGAGAAAAGTGAAGGTCCCAAACCTATAGAATTTTTGGAAAAATGGTTCATAGAACTTTATGGAAAGGAGACCTTTTCACCATTATTCTCAATAGAAAGAGCCCACCGAGTTCCCTTTAGAGCTCCACCACCAGGAGGACATCCCAGGCCATTATTGATGATATTTTTCAATTACAAGGATAAAGTGACACTGATACGGAAGGCGAGGAAGATGGGGAACATTTCCTATAATAGGATGAAGATTTCTCTCTACCCGGACTACTCGCCTGACCTGCAGAAGCGTAGAGCTGAATTTTTAGAGGTTAAACGTACCCTACAAAAACTTAAACTTACATATGCATTACTATATCTAGCGCGACAATGGGTGGAAGCTCTGGGAGGGACTCAGATTTTTTATTCTCCAGTTGGAGTGACATCTTGGTTAAGGGATAACAGGGAGAGGCTGCAGGCAAATTAAGAATGAGGGAGAGAAACCGGGGAGGAAAGAGGAGTGAGGGAGTGAAAAGGAAAAGAAGAAAAGGGGAAGGGAAAAGGGTTAATATAAGATTTAAAGGGATGAAGTAGGGAGACACACACAAGAGGAGTGGCTCCATGTATATGGGAAGAATATGTGTTTCCTTTTTTTTCCCCTTCTTCTTCTATATATATACACACACACACACACACACACACACACACACACACACACACACACACCTTTTTTTCACTGATAAAGGGGAGAGTGGATGGGAGAGATAATGTGGAGAGGAAAGTAGTAGGAATGTATGTAACACTGAGAGGGAGTGGAAAACATGAGGTGCGGAAGGTGGCCATGGTAAAACCCCCTGGGGTATACCAGTATAGGTGGTGGGTCAAGAGGGTTAGGGAGGAGGAATGGAGCTTTGGGGAAGGGAGAGGAGGAAATAAAGGAATATCTCACATGATGGTGGAAGAGAAATGGCGATTGGTTGTTAGAAAGATAACAAAACAGGTATCAAAAAGCACTATAATAAAGGAAAGCGCATTATGGACACATTGTAGCACAAAAGGAAATAAGGACACTAGTAAACCGGAAATGTGTGATTTTTATTTGGATTTATTTTTAGATGTGTATTTTTTCTTTGTGTTTTGTACAGATTGTTTTTTAATGGTATATGCAGGCTAAAATACTTAATAACAAAGCATACAATCAGTGGCGTAGCGTGGGTTGCCAGCACCCGGGGCAAGGCAAATAATTTGCGCCCCCTAACCTGCGGACTTTTAGCTCTCCCTTCAAACACAATAGTACTGACCTACCTGATTCCTATACTGACCACTACACTAACCTACTTGATTTCAACACTGACCAACCTGATTCCTTTACTGACCATTACACACTACACTGACCACTATATTATACTGTCCACTACACTGAGAACTACACTGACCACTATACTGTCCACTACACTACTGACCACTACACTGTGCACTATACTGCCAACTACACTGACCACCATACTATACTGTCCACTACACTATACTGTCCACTACACTATACTGTCCACTACACTATACTGACCACTACACTGACCACTACACTACACTGTCCACGACAGACCACTATACTGTCCACTACACTGAGAACTACACTGACCACTATACTATACTATACTGTCCACTACACTATACTGACCACTACACTGAGAACTACACTGACCACCATACTACACTAACTGACCACCATACTACACTGACCGCTATACTATCCACTACACTGAGAACTACACTGATCACTATACTATACTGTCCACTACACTATACTGACCACCATACTACACTACACTGACCACTATACTACACTACACTGACCACCATACTATCCACTATACTACACTGTCCACTACACTGACCACCATACTTCACTAACTGACCCACCATTCTACACTAACTGACCACATACTACACTAACTGACCACATACTACACTAACTGACTGCCATACTACACTAACTGACCCACCATACTACACTAACTGACCACCATACTACACTAACTGACCCCCATACTACACTAACTGACCCACCATACTACACTAACTGACCCCCATACTACACTAACTGACCCACCATACTACACTAACTGACCCACCATACTACACTAACTGACCCCCATACTACACTAACTGACCCCCATACTACACTAACTGACCCACCATACTACACTAACTGACCCACTATACTACACTAACTACCCACCATACTACACTATCTGACCCCCATACTACATTAACTGACCCCCATACTACACTAACTGACCCACCATACTACACTAACTGACCCCCATACTACACTAACTGACCTTCTCTCTCTCTCTATCCCCCCCCCCCGGGGGCCAGTAACACAACTCTCACGAGGGAGTCTCACTCACCTTCGTGTCTGGCTGGCCTGCATCAGTCCGGAGGAGGAGGAGGAGGAGGAGAAGAAGACAGCGGCGGCTCGGCGGCTCACATTGCTTCTCTCCCCCGCGCTGTAGCTGCCATATTCAGTGTCCGGCGCAGTGCACTGTGATTGGGCGTTATGGGGGTCATGTGCAGAGGCGGGACTTCAGGAGTGATCGAGGACAGGCCAGCTCTACACCACACATGACCCCCATACGCCCAATCACAGGGCGCCGGACACTGAACATGGCGGCCGGAGCCTGGAGACACAGGAATTTAATATTAGGAGGAGGCAGCCAGTGACACATACTGGCGCCCCCCTAAATGTCGCGCCTGGGGCCACGGCACCCCCTGCACCCCCCACGGTACGCCACTGCATACAATGTCACAGTTAAAGAATAGGAAATATCAATATCACTCGGTATACTCCTCCTTCTCTAGGGGGGTGAGTATAATGGTGAGAACTGGGGTGGCTTTTTTCTGCAGACAGGCCAGTGTAGATAAAATGGGCCCTTATGTTTTTCTTTATTGCTTGTTGGAGAATAGGCAATATGTTTTGGCAAATATATACATCCCTCCGCCCTTTAAGCTGGAAGTTATGTACAGATTGATGGAGTTTATGGTGAATAAGGAAGACATGCCGGTTATAATAATGGGGGATTTCAATGAGGTCCTTGATAAAAATATAGACAGATTTCCTCTTGGGACGCATCTAGAAAATACGGGGCAGGGTCGGTTGTGCCATTTTCTGGAGGAAGCAGGGCTGATGGACATGTGGAGAGTGCGGAATCTGAGTGTTCAGCAATATTCCTGCTTCTCAAGCTCTTATTCCACACTCTCCCGGATAGATATGGCTCTGGGAAATGGGGAAGCGTTGCAGAACGTGAAAAATATATAATATCTGCCTAGAGGTGTCCCGGACCACTCGCCAATGGTGCTATCATTGAGCTTAGGGGGGGAAAAAGGAGCTTCAGGAGTTTGGAAAATAACCCCATTCTGGTTTGAATTGATGAAGAATACAGATGAGGTTTTATCAAAGCTGAAAGAATTTGTAGAGTTTAATAAAGGAACGGTATCAACTGGGGTACTCTGGGATACCTTAAAGGCATTTCTTAGAGGGATTTTGATTCAGCAAGTGGCCAAAATTAAGAGAGAATCCAGGGAATGGGAGGAAAGTATTTGGAAGGAGGTGATAGAAGCAGAAAATAATTATGTAAAAGACCCAACTCCGGAAAAACAAAAAACATGGCTTAATAAACAACAAGGGTATAGAATTGCAACAATAAGAAAGGTAGAGAATAAGCGGCTCTCTCAGAAGCAGTGTTCCTTTGGAGAAGGGGAAAGTGAGGGACGAATGTTGGCCCACTTAGTGAAAGCCAATTCCCCTTCCTCTGCTATAAAGGCAATTAGGACCACAAATGGAGAGATCTCCTCTCTCACGATAGAGATGGTAGACACATCTAGTGACTACTATAAGAAATTGTATAAATCTCAGAGGCCGGGGGAGGAAGGAGAAATGAATACATTTTTTGAGAATGTGGAGATTCCGACCATTATCCAAGAGGTAAGAGAGAGGAGTTAGAAGCCCCGATAACTTTGAGAGAGTTACAACAGGCTGTGGCCAGGATAGCCAATCAAAAATCTCCTGGGCCAGATGGACTTCCAGTGGAGACATACAAATATTATGGGGAAATATTACTTCCCGAGCTGCTCAGGACATTGAGGAGAGCGAAGTTACAGGAGAAACTGCCCGCCTCGATGTTAGAGGCAATTATTATAGTGATACATAAAGAAGGGAAGGATCTGTTGGACATAGCATCATATAGATCGATATCCTTGCTATGCTCAGATGTAAAAATATTAGCTAACGTACTCAGGCTAGTTTCCTACTCAGAGCTACGAAATCTCATACATAGAGGGCCCCGCTCCAATCCAAAAATGTCTGTGCCCATGAAAATGACCATTAAGGTGTGGGATACGGTGAACACGAAACTAGGGAAACAAAATACGTGGTCCCCTGTGACACCACTTTGGGGTAACCCACGGTTGAGTCATTTTCAGTCGATACCAGATCCCTCATATGGGCTAGATACGGAATAGTTGCCCTTAGTGATATTGTATCGCAGGGACAACTGATAACGTTCGATGATCTGAAGAGTAGAAAGGGCCTCCCAAACCGGATGTTTTTTAGATTTCTCCAGATGAGACATGCTTTTCGCTCCCAGTTTCCCAACCCGATAATCTTGCAGATGTCAGATTTGGAAACTGAACTTTGTGCGCCTGAAGGCACTAGACTACTCTCGTCTATTTATAACAAACTTACCCTGTTGGACACGTCTAGAGTCTCACAACTAATGACAACCTGGCAGCGTGACATCCCTGACCTGACTGATGATGACTGGGAGGAGGGGGTGCAGCAATACCTAACTCTGACCATCTCCTCTAGGGATAGATTTACCCGATTAAAATTTCTACACTGGGCTTATTACTCCCCATCGCGCCTGGCCAAAATTTATACAAATAGAACAGCCACCTGTCCCAGGTGCAGATTTTTATCATACTGTGTGGACATGTCCAAGGATAGTGTTTTTTTGGAAGACAGTCCTGGACGATATTAACTTGGTAGGCAAAATCAGGGTCCCCTATAGTCCTATCCTCCTCTTGTTGGGCATATGTGACTCTCTTGAGGCCCCCAAAAGGAAAACATTATTTGTTTTTTACACAGCGATGTATGCCAGAAAGGCGATTCTCCTCAACTGGAACCAGCCTCAACCACCCACTAAACAACTATGGCTCTCTCTCATCAATGCAGCCCTGCCCCTATATAAACTAACATATATGGGAAGGAACTGTCCGAAGAAATTTGATAGAATCTGGGCAGGTTAGGTGGAGGCCAAACACCTGACCATTCCATAGATAAACTAAGCACCCTACCTTACACTCTTGGCTGTCCACTCATCCCTGCTTCATGTAATTTTAATTTTGCCCGGACTAGGCCTCCCCGATACACAGTTAATATATAACTAGGATTGGAGGATCCCTGCCGGGCCTGCCCCCCCGGGCCTCTCCCCAGCCCCCCCCTACCCCCCCCCCCCCTCAAGGGGTCTTTTATAGCAACTTTGAAGTTTTAAAAGTCTACTTTTGCCATTGATTGTGCGGTTGAATTATATTATCTTCACTGTACTTATTGACTTGACATGGTATGGATGATCATTGTACAATATCTGTCTGAGCTAATGTAACTTGCTTTTTATTCTGTTTGTTTGGGACAAATAAATAAACTTTATGTTAAAAAAAAAAAAGTACTCAGGCTAAATAAAATCGCCCCAAAACTTGTACATCCAGATCAAATGGGATTTATTGCTAACAAGTCCACTAGTATGAATATTAGAAGGGCATTCCTGAATATCCAGACCCCATCAGAAAGTGTGGGATCGAGAGACGTTTTGTCTTTGGACGTGACTAAGGCTTTTGCTAGCCTAGAGTGGTAATACATCTGGTGTGTTCTGGAGAAATTTGGGTTTGGACCTTCTTTTATTGGATGGATAAGTGTTTTACTTCAAATGACAGTTTGGGAGTAGGCCGTTACAGTTGAAAAAATACAATGTAAAATTGACAAGGGACACCAACATAGTTGTATCTTTGATCTTAAAAACTATAGGATAATGGTGTTGTGGTAACTTCCACCAAAAAAAAAAATAACAAGCATAATAATATTATTCTTGATATCACTAGAAAATAAAAACCTTTGAAAATGTGTTTGCCATAACTCTATCAGTATCACCAGCAAAGAAGCTTCATTATTATCCCTTTGAAGAAGAGAATTGTGCGCTGCATTTCGAGGTTTCATAATTTGCCGCGTCACAAATGTTAATTCTCCATTATGAACGCTAGTTTACAAGACCGACGGCTTCCAGCTCGTCCTTGCTTCCGAGCATGCGTGTTTGAACTTTTGTCTGACAGACTTGTGTACAGATGCTCAGAAATTCTGACAATAGACCGTTGTCCGTGGAAAATTTTAAAGCCTGCCATCCAACACTTGTCTGCGGGAAAATCCGACAGCAATTGTCCGATAGAGCGTACAAATGGTTGGATTTTCCGTCAACTGCCTGTCATCACACAATTCCCATCGGAAAATCTGATTGTGTGTACGAGGCTTTAGAATCATGGTATATTCAACTGTCCAGCAAAGGGCAAAATCTACCACAGGTATAGCCTGACTCTATATACTAAACCTTCAACCACCAGAGGGGAAGCAGGGTAGTTCCAAATAATGGAAGTCTAAGGTGTGTGAATACCCCACAGTAGTAATGGCTGTTGGTCTACCACTGTCAAATTATAAGCAGGTGTAGTTAGCCACACCCACACTTTTATGTTGAGGTCTTAATGGGCACAGACCTAGAGATCAATTAAGCCAGCCCCAAGAAGAGGTGGTTACAATCTTAGCCTGGAGGCAGACACCTGTAGGGCTTAAAGAGCAATCATTAGATAAAGGTTAGTATATGTAGCTCTTGAATAGAGGTTTGCACCAGAATCCATCAATTAAGGGTTGCAGGATAATAATTTAAGCTTCTAATTCATCCAAAGGGTGGGCTGTAGCCAAACCACAAGAGGTCCCGATTAACTTTTACACACCTACAGATATAACTGCAGTGTAAGGAGGAATTCATAGGTTAGAGCTTGATAAGATATTACACATATCAAGCAACCCCCACAAAGAGAATACAGTTTGTTCACAAGGGTACCCCTTGCTCTGCCCCCCCTCCCCCCATATGGGGAAAAACTAGGCATCAGGCTTTTAAAAGCCAACAAACTCTAAATGAACCCTCTTATAGCTACATGCAAGATTCATAGCAGCTGGCCTACTATATTCAGATTACTTGGTTTGCTGACCAGGGAAAATCTGTGCTATTACTCCTGGAATCACCGGGTATCTGCAGACCACTTCACATCCCTTCAATTAACCCTTTAGGAATGTGTAACTTGTTTAATTGAAGAAATAGCCTATAAGAGACCATTTGTGTCTAACAGGTCTCAACTCTTCACTATATTTATCCTTATTTGTGGATTTATAGTGAGAGGCTGGAAACTAAGTGTTGCAATAGCCACAGCATTTCCTGAGGTAAAAGGGAGCTGTGGATATTGGTCTAGTTAAAGCCAAGGGCAAGGATAGTAGCACCCTGTATTGAGGGAGGGAGTCCCATCTCAATGCCCAGAAACCACATGGCTGCCATTGGGGATTCTGTTAAGGGAAGTAATCACCACTGTTCTCTTTCCCTTTGCCACAGGGTTTGCTTTTCTCCCAAGGTCGCATGAGAAAAGGATAGCGGCCAAAAATCACCCCCTTCCAAGTTACTGTCCCAACTAGGGATGAGCCGAACACCCCCCCGGTTCGGTTCGCAGCAGAACTTGCGAACAGGCAAAAATTTTGTTCGAACACGCGAACACCGTTAAAGTCTATGGGACATGAACATAAATAAACAAAAGTGCTAATTTAAAAGCTTATATGCACGTTACCGTCATAAAAAGTGTTTGGGGACTTGGGTCTTGCCCCAGGGGACATGTATCATTGCAAAAAAATTTTTAAAAAACGTCAGTTTTTTCGGGAGCAGTGATTTTAATAATGCTTAAAGTGAAACAATAAAAGTGTAATATCCCTTTAAATTTTGTAGCTGGGGGGTGTCTATAGTATGCCTGTAAAGGGGCGCATGTTTCCTGTGTTTAGAACAGTCTGACAGCAAAATGACATTTCAAAGGAAAAAAAGTCATTTAAAACTACTTACGGCTATTAATGCGCTACTCTATTTGCAATAGACCACTCTATTTGACCTTTGGCCCGCCCAAATAGCTTAAGCTCATGCCATGTGTAATAGTGCCTTAAAAATCAGATAATATTTCCATAAAACAAATATCAGTATATAGAACAGTAAACAAATGATTTAAAATTCCAGCATGCAAGAAATTCCACAGATTCATGTGCAAAATAAATTCCAACATGCAAAAAAATCCACAGAAATAATAATGTCCAAATTCATGTGCAAAGTGCAATAGTTTGCAGCCTTCCTTTGGATTTACAACATGTGTTATCCGTGACTCATCATGACATTTTCACCACTTCTGTGACAAGACCACCACCTTACGGATTGGCCACTCACCAGATGTTAATGACCAGTGCGCCTTTGGTTCATTAATAGGGATAACCACTCCACCTGAATCGTGCCTTTGCTGACGCTGTTTATCATTTCTTATGAGGACAACTAAGGCTCCTATGTAGCGTATTGGGGTCAGGAAAGGCACGATTCAGGTGGAGTGGTTATCCCTATTAATGAACCAAAGGCATACTGGTCATTAACATCTGGTGAGTGGCCAATCCATAAGGTGGTGGTCTTGTCACAGAAGGTGGTGGTCTTGTCACATCTTCCTCCAGGCTTCTTCTCCGCTCCGCTCCGTCCGCACAATCCGCCTCAGTGGGAGTCTTCAGCTGCATGACGCTTCGTTTCTTCTGACACTTCTTATATAACGGAGGGCAGGGCCACCCGGTGACCCCGCCCTCCTCTGACACAGGGGGAATTCACAGGACTTCCCTGTGGCTTTCCCCGTGTTGTCAGAGGGGGTGGGAAGATGCGGGATGAGAAGAGCGGAGGAAGAAGAAGATGGAGAAGAAGAAGAACACTGAAAGAACACCAGAAGAAAGAAGATGGAAGAAGAAGCCAAAAGAAGAAGAAATTAATAAAGGACTTGTCAAAAACCGTCTCTTGGGTTTTTAAAACTTTTTGACACTTTTTTTGTGAAATGGTAGGGGTACATTTGTACCTCATTACCAATTCACACAGGGGGGAGCCGGGATCTGGGGGTCCCCTTGTTAAAGGGGGCTTCCAGATTCCAAATAAGCCCCCCGCCCGCAGACCCCAACAACCACCGGCCAAGGGTTGTGGGGATGAGGCCCTTCTCCTCATCAACATGGGGACAAGGTGCTTTGGGGGGCTACCGCAAAGCACCTCCCTCCCAATGTTGAGGGCATGTGGCCTGGTACGGTTCAGGAGGGCGGCGCTCTCTTGTCCCCTCCTCTTTTCCTGTGGCCTGCCAGGTTGCATGCTCAGATAAGGGTCTGGTATGGATTTTGAGGGGGACCCTCATGCCAATTTTTTAAAAATTTTGGCACAGGGTTCCCCTTAATATCCATACCAGACCTGAAGGGCCTGGTGTGGAATTTAGGGGGACCCCCATTTAATTTTTTTTTAATTTTTGGTTTGGGGTTCCCCTGTGGGGAAATCCCATGCCGTTTTTATCAATGAACTTTTATGTGTATTGTCGGACCGACAATTCATTATAGCCGCGAGTAGTTTTAAATGACTTTTTTTCCTTTTGAAATGTCATTTTGTTGTCAGACTGTTCTAAACACGGGAAACATGTGCCCCTTTACAGGCATACTATAGACACCCCCCAGGTACGAAATTTAAAGGAATATTACACTTTTATTGTTTCACTTTAAGCATTATTAAAATCACTGCTCCTGAAAAAACGGCTGTTTTTAAAACTCCTTTTTGCATTGATACATGTCCCCTGGGGCAGGACCCGGGTCCCCAAACACTTTTTATGACAATACCATGCATATAAGCCTTTAAAATTGGCACTTTTGATTTCTCCCATAGACTTTTAAAGGGTGTTCTGCGGCTTTAGAATTTGCCGCAAACACCCCAAATTGTTCGCTGTTCGGCGAACTGGCGAACAGCCGATGTTCGAGTCGAACATGAGTTCCAATCGAACTCGAAGCTCATCCCTAGTCCCAACTAGGGAGCTGCCAAGTTAGGTTATGTGCACTGCTCCAGTAGTATACCCACACACCTCTTCTGGGATCCAAACTTTTTTCCAAAGGAAGGGGGAGGGGAGGCCATTACCCTCTTTAGGGTTGAGTTTCTCTGAGTCTACTACCTGAGGTGTGGGTACAGAGGTGCGGAAAGATTGAATAGTGGCCAACATTCCCTTGAACAGATTTAGGCAAATCTTTCATTAATCCTGAGGCCTCTTTTCCAGCCAGTTTGTTAATATACCTATAACAACATAGCTTGGTGTGAGATTTAGACAATCTTTCCCCGCAGTTATCGCACTTTTAACTGGCACTAGTGCTAGTGGATGTAGAAGGTTGTTTATCAGAGACCTCCTGCGCTCCGCTTGGGGAATCTGCAAGAGAAGATGGAAAAACAAACAGTCACTCTTCCTTCCCCCTGTATCATGGCTGCAGGCCCCCATCTGCAGGAGGTGAAAGCATGGGGGTTTACCAGAGATTACTTGTTAATATGACATCACTCCCCATAGTAGGTAAATGGCACTCACCTGGCCCCACTCGCTCTTGCCTGCAGCCACCTGTGCTGTCTTTCCATCCTCCTTCCATGAGATGGGCTCAGACAGACTTTCAGCTCCTTGCAGCTCACTGATCTTTGGTGAGAAAGGAAAGCTTCAGCCTCTGCAGCCACGTGGGTCCGGTGTCTCCTCCATGCTTTAGGCCCACTTCCTGGGTCGTGAGAATGAGGCTGGGAGCATGCCAAGTCCTCCCCTTGGTGTCTTGCATCATTTGGACCTCAGAAAAATGGCGCCCACTGCACACAGACAGGAGGAGACCCGAGCTGCTGAGCTGCGTGCAATGGTGGGGGGATTGAACATGCCCAGACCTCCTGCACAAATGCCATTGTTGGCGACCAGTGAGAAGCTCTGAGGCAGCAGTGCAGCCCTTACCAGCATTCCTAAACTTGGCTCACAGGGGTACCATCCGAATCTTTTTAGTCTTCTGGTCAGAAAAAAAAAAAAAAAAACGTTTCACTGTGGGAGAAACACAATCAATACTGAGGGACAAGGGGTAAGGTGGGGACTTTTAAACAGCTGTGAACTGATTATGTTTCCTGTATGGAGGAGCCTCTCATCTCATGTGTTGCCGTCCTGGAAGGTGAGGTGAGAAAAAAGAATTATTGCTCTACATAAAAATGGCCTACATAAAAATGCCCTAGGTCAGGGGTGTCCAAAATTTTTTCAAAGAGGGCCAGATTTGATGAAGTGAACATGCGTGAGGGACACACTGCCCAACAAGAATTCTCTTGCCTTTGTGGCTGTGTGTGTGTGGTGAAGAGATGAGCTTGGGCGTGTTATTTGGATATACCGTATTTATCGGCGTATAACACGCACCTTCAATTTAAGAGGGAAGTTTCAGGAAAAAAACGTACATTTTAAATAAAGAACTGTGAAGCAAAATAAGGGGCAGTTCCCATGAATGCAGCCTCACCATTGCCAAAAATGCAGCCTCACCATTGCCATGAATGCAGCCTCATTATTACCATGAATGCAGCCTCACCATTGCCATGAATGCAGCCTCGCCATTGCCATGAATGCAGCCTCACCATTGCCATCAGTGCAGCCTGATCGATGCCCATCTGCAGCCTCGGAGGGGACAGGGAGGGGGGTGGGACGAGCGGCAACAGATTACATACAGGAGAATCTCCTGTTTACTCGGCAGCCTCTTTAATAAAAAGTCCAGCCTCATATGATAGAACAGTTGTCCAATGCCAACCCAGGAGACAGGACTTCCTATTACAGACGCCACCTAGTAAACAGGAGATTCTCTTGTATGTAATCTGGTGGCACTCGTCCCACCCCTCCCTGTCCCCTCCGAGGCAGTGCCAATAAATATGGTATATAAAGTATCTTACAAAAGTGAGTACACCCCATTTTTGTAAATATTTTATTATATCGTTTCATGTGACAACACTGAGGAAATGACACTTTGCTACAATGTAAAGTAGTGAGTGTACAGCTTGTATAACAGTGTAAATTTGATGTCCCCTCAAAATAACTCAACACACAGCCCTTAATGTCTAAACCATTGGCAACAAAAGTGAGTACACCCCTAAGTGAAAATGTCCAAATTGGGCCCAAAGTTTCAATATTTTGTGTGGCCACCATTATTTTCCAGCACTGCCCTAACCCTCTTGGGCATGGAGTTCACCAGAGCTTCACAGGTTGCCACTGGAGTCCTCTTCCACTCCTCCATGATGACATCATGTAGCTGGTAGATGTTAGAGACCTTGCGCTTCTCCACCTTCTGTTTGAGGATGCCCCACAGATGCTCAATAGGGTTTATGTCTGGAGACATGCTTGGCCAGTCCATCACCTTTACCCTCAGCATCTTTAGCAAGGCAGGGGTTGTCTTGGAGGTGTGTTTGGGGTCGTTATGTAGGAATACTGCCCTGTGGCCCAGTCTCTGGAGGGAGGGGATCATGCTCTGCTTCACTCATGCAGCCCCAGACCATGACACTCCCACCACAATGCTTGACTGTAGGCAAGACACGCTTGTCTTTGTACTCCTTACCTGGTTGCCGCCACACACGCTTGACATCATCTGAACCAAATAAGTTTATCTTGGTCTCATCAGACCACAGGACATGGTTCCAGTAATCCAAGTCCTTAGTCTGCTTGTCTTCAGCAAACTGTTTGCAGACTTTCTTGTGCATCATCTTTAGAAGAGGCTTCCTTCTGGGACAACAGCCATGCAGACCAATTTGATGCAGTGTGTGGCATATGGTCTGAGCACTGACAGGCTGACCCCCCCCCCCCCACCCCTTCAACCTCTGCAGCAATGCTGGCAGCACTCATACGTCTATTTCCCAAAGACAACCTCTGGATATGATATTGAGCACATGCACTCATCTTCTTTGGTCAACCATGGCGAGACCTGTTCTGAGTGGAACTTGCCCTGTTAAACCGCTGTATGGTCTTGGCCACCGTGCTGCTGCTCAGTTTCAGGGTCTTGGCATATGACGGAAGGAAAACAGAGGGTGCTGATGCTAAATTTGCATATGTGGCCATGGCCAAAAGGTGGGTGTGGCTAAATGGGTGTGGTCAAAAGTATGTTATTCTTCCCAATCTATAGCTTGTAGTGTGCCACCTTTCTCTCTTTGTATAGGCTAAAAAGAGCCTGGAGGTACACTGAAGAGATTGTAGAAGTAAAATAAGCGCCATTGAAGCCAAGAATTATATCCCCCAGTGTATGTCAGGGCCAGCAATAACCTCAAGTCAGTGGGGTAGTTAAGTATAAAAAATCAACAACCACAAAGAAGCCAGAGAACAATCTAAAAACTCAGTCACACACTGAAAACAGGCCATGCAGTTTGGCACATTGTCCCATACCCCAAAAAACTGTGCAAAATGTGCTAACGGTAATTATCACCACAATGTACGCCACAATAATTCAAATAAAGCAGTAAAAGCATAAAAAGTATCTTTAAATAATATATAAATTAAATATGTTATAAAAAAGATAAAAGTGTAAATTGTGCATACATGTGACCCCTATTAGAATTTCACATCAACAAAGTTCATTAGAATTGTCTGCAAACAGAGTGAATCCTCTGCAAGCTATTAGCAGCCACTTCAGTGCACCATCACCCACTGGGTGAGAACTCGGCCTGCTTACCAGAGGTTAAGGCCTTATATAGCAGGCCCAACAATGCATGGTCATGTCCCACAGGCAATTAGCATACCACCAACTGGACCTCAGATAATTAATCTTCCTCCAGCAGATCCTCCAGTTTTACCTGCATCAATGATTGTTCCCACAATAGCTCACAGCAGCCAGGCCCGCAATTGTACACATAAAAATACAAAGAGCTGCCAAACCATTTCAAACACTGTTCAGCCAGCCTTATGATCCAGGCACCCCTGCCAGAGAGCAAAGTCGGGTTGGTGACCTCACTGATCTCCACTGCAGTTGAAGAAAACCTACCACCTCCTTCTCCTCAAATGTAACCGCCACCTGCCACTAGATGTGGATTGTTGCTTGCAATGTCGCTTGCCACCAGATGTGGATTGTCACTTGCCACTGTCACCCGATGTGGATTGTCCCTTGCCAGTTCACCTGCCACCAGATGTGGATTGTCACTTGCCACATCACCTGCCACCATTTGCAGATTGTCACTTGCCACGTCCCCTGCCACCACTTTAAGATTGTCACTTGCCATGTCACCTGCCACCTGATGCGGATTGTCACTTGCCACGTCACCTGCCACCAGATGTGGATTGTCACTTGCCATGCCAGCCAGTGCCACAAAATGTGCATTGTCACTGCATTGGTGGCAGGCTGGCAGCACTGGTCCATTTAGTTAATGCAGTGAGAGATGATGTCATCTCGCTGCTCCCCGCCGCACCTACAACATTGAAGAGGCCCGTGCTGTGAGGGCGGAAGAGTGCTGATGTGTGGCGGGCAGTGAGAGATGATGCATTTCTCTGCTCCTGGCCACACCTCGCTCCCACATTGAAGTGGCCCAGCTGTGAGGGCGGAAGAGCAGTGATGTGGAGCGGGCGGAGAGAGATGATGTCATCTCTGCTCGTCCGCTCGCTTGCTTCTCTCCTCTCATCCGCCTCTCTCATGTAGCCAGCCCGCCGCAGCCTGCTGGTTACGCAGGGACCCTGCTGCAAGAGACTCAGGGCTATGGCTCCCAGATTTGGGACTATAGCCCCAATAGCCACCCCCTAGCAATGCCATTGCCTAAGGGTTAAGGATGAAGCAAGCAGAGGGAGTGATTGACAGAACACACAGATCCTGCATGCTTTTCTCCCAGTCAGAAAGTCTCTATAGCAGGGGTAGTCAACTGTAGAGAGGTGGAGATCTACCTGCACAACGCTGTCAAAAGTCAAGTCAAAGATCACCGGACACAGGGACAGACTTACGAAAACTGGTGCACACAGATGCAGCTGTGCATAATAACCAATCAACTTCCAGGTTTGAGCCCTCATTCACATCTGCGCAATTTGACAGGTCAAATCACATGTCAAATCCGAGCCTATTGCCATCAATCGGAGCATCACAATCGGTGCGATGCTGACTTTGCAGCACCGCACCGATTCCCAAAAGTAGTTCCTGCACTACTTTATACGACTTCGGGGGCGATTTCAATAGACATCTGTGCGTGAACCCACACAGATGTCCTTCAAGTCGCCCCCAAAGTCAGACTGAAATGCGGCTTTGAAGTCATGCAAGTTCAGACTAACTCACACAATTTCAAGGTTGTGCTCAGTGTGAAAGAGGGTTTATTGTCAAAGTTTAGTAGAACAAGCTGAAGTTCAAAACTGACTGGTTACTCTGCAGAGATGCTCCTGAGTCTGTGTGCACCAGGTTTAGTAAATCTCTCCCAAAGTGTTCGCTTGAGGCCGGTTCACGCCAGAACGTGGTGCCAGAAAAGCATGTTTTTTTAATGTGCGTTTCCTGCACCGTGTTCAAAACGCACTGCATTTGCGATCTACTGTGGGTGCCAAAACTTTGTTAACCCCAAACGTAGATCGCAAATGCAGTGTGTTTTGGAGCACAAGATCGCAGTGCAGTATCATGTGATTAGGCACAGTGCATTTTTGAAAAGTAGTGCATGCACTATTTTTTGTGCCTAGAATATTAATCAATTCTGGGATGGGTTGGCTATAAATATCTCTAGTGGATAAATTTAAATCACTCTCTGAAAAAATTGATATAAAAAATATTATGTGAAAATTAAAGTGAATATATAACCCAGAGAAACAACAAAAACGAAAAATGTAGTTCTATATTATGCTGGTTAAAGTCCAAAATAATAACTGTCCCAACTTTACAAATAGTAACGCTCGGTGACTTGACATAACGGAGTGTATCCCCAACTGATGAATGGCATGCTTACCAGATTGTAGGCCAATTAGGCAAGTGGTTCAGCCCAGCCTGGGCCTTGATGCAAACCAGTCAGTAGGATATAACGATAATCCGCTTATACGGCGGGTGTGTGTTGAGTCCACGTTGAAAAAATTATCCCAAAAAAATATACAATAACATAGCGAAATACTGACACAAAAATTATTAAATAAAAATAAGAGTAGCACTCACATTTTGAGATATAGAAAAGTGCATATAAAACACCCAGTGGTAAAAAATTAGCAATAACCAACACCACACAGAGAGCTTCCTTACCAAATGACAAATAATTAGTGCAAAACCCTAACGGATATGTGGAACATCAGCCAGCGAAGAAATCAATAAGTGCACCAACACCACACAGAGGGCCTGCTTACCAGATGGCAGACTCAAAAAGCGGGTAACTTAACGACCAGATAAAACTCCAGCTGGATAAGATGAGGCTAATGGATGGATGGATCGACCTTGCAGCTTTAAACCGAAGGCTCCATAACTCACACGATGAATGTAGGACCAATTCCAAAGAGAATGGAATAATGCCAATAGTGTAATAACGCTTATGCTAGTTTATTTATATAAAGAAATACACTTAGAAACGAACTTGTAATAGTAGGTAAAACGAAGCCGGACGGCAACAAACAAATCTCCCGTCCTCCTCAATGGGGCGACGTGGTGACGTTAGCACATACTGTACCTCCCAGAGGTACGTCCTAATAGCTAGGAACCACGATCTGTCATTTCCTCTAGGTCAGTTCCTCCCCCTACAGTTAGAAACACACACAGGGAACACAGTTATCCCCTTGATCGCCCCCTAGTGTTAACCCCTTCCCTGCCAGTGACATTTTTACAGTAAACAGTGGGTTTCTATAGCACTGATTGCTGTATAAATGCCAATGGTCCCAAAAATGAAAAAGAGGGGGGAAGGTTGGGACTTTGAATGAGGTGCGCATGATGCAGCCCAATCACACTCACAGAGGTGCAAACATATGTATGTTTATTAAGGACCAATGATCAACGTGGCATAAAAACGTATTGCATACATTAAACATAAAATCGCATATAGACAATAAATCTATGTATATACAATCATAGGACATGGGTAGGTACAATTATGCATCTTAATCCCCCAAGCAAGATAAAAGTCATGTGAAGTAAAAAACATCTGAAAATTGGTCAATGTGTGTTTGATGCATCAAAGGTAGGCCAGACGCTGCGTTTCATGGACTTCAATCCACTCTTCAGGAGCCGGATGCATCTAAATTCTATAAAAAAATGTATGAAAAGCAATATAGTTTCAGGGTCTAACAAGATCAGCAGAAAAGGGGGAAATTTGGGCATAATGGGCCATGCCAAAAAGGTTACTCACATGATAGCCAAAACTGGGACCGTGCGACAAAACAAAGCCAGGGGTGAGCCATGGAGCCTGGCCCGGGAGCTGAGAGGGGGACCTCAACGAGGAACACCGGACCGCACACACCAACACCCCGCAATGGAGGGGACTTCTATAATGTAGGGAATATATAAAATGTATCTATGATGATACAAGTAACAAAAAACGAGATGATATAAGCTGCAGATATCACCAAGGTGATTGAAAAATGCACCTGGAAAATTACCTTGAAAGATACATGTGATGTTTGAAGCCACATAGGTGGGAGAGGATCAGGGTTGCATAGGTTGTATCAGTACCATCTCTGAATACCCTGAAGCAGGGAGTGAGATGCAGCCCCAGCATTGAACATCAGCTCCCCTTCAGCGTCACGCAGGCACGACACAGTGGAGCAAAACCTTGGCGAACGCCAGAGAAGCTCACCACATGTCAGCCCAGCTGATATACCGGACAGAGAAAAGGAAGGAGGAAGAGCCTCCAAAAGACAGTCCACTCAAGAACAGTCAGGTATATGCCTAAATATCTTTATTGATTATCCCAATTAAACAAATTACCTATCCATAAACCATGAGTTAAAAACTAGGACAATGGTCCTATATAGCACTGGTGGCCACCGATTCATTCCACATACATCAATCACTCATGCCCTTGCACACATATAGAGATGTATCAGAGACCCGGGTCTAATCTATAAAGACATACAGTTCCTAAATAGGGTAATGAGTAGGTTGATTATTGTCCCTTCGGTTATCACTGAGTAAAGTGCAAGTGCTGGTGATTGAAAAAAGTTCAGTCCGGATTTAAGCTGTGAGGAAAACTAACTAAAATTCAAACAGAGTGTTGAATGGGATATCCCCGTATTGCAGGCTGTTTTAGCAGAAATCAGATAGCAGGCTTACATCTTAAACAAGGAAACAAGCGGTGGATAGCAGTAATCAGTGTGCCTCCTGTATATTGGAGCACTATACACCGTTTGACGTCTTCTATAGATGAATGACAAAGCCGGTAGATGGTTATGATAGCCACACTGACTTGGTGTGGGGGCGCGTTCATGCAGCATGTTGATCCATTGCTGACAGGAACTGTTGTCTTCCGATCTTCCCGTGGGAATGTACGGTGTGTCAAAGAGTCCAAAATACCAGACTTGGTCTGTCAGATTCTCAATGGAAGCGCTTAGCTCCAGCATTAACCGCAGAGCTCACTCCAGCATCTCAAGGTCAGGCAAATCACTTCTGTGTGATCGGAGATGATTCCTCATCTGTGTGTGGAGGTCAGTGTCCCACCAGTGCGTAGGTTATACGCTTACGCGTTTCACTTGTTGCCAAGCTTCTTCAGAGCATGCGCAGTGCCCATGGCTGTATGCTTAAATAGCCGAGCAGCTAGTGCTCGGTATACATTAATTATAGCTAACACCTGGGCACTGCAGACTAACCTTGATTCACATTCACCACTAGTGCAGTCACACAAATACATACAGCTGTGCTACAGATCCAGATGGAACACAGATAACAATTACCAATAGGTTCCTAAGGTTGCTACAACCTCAATCTAATCGGCCCATGTATGGCTCAGAGAGGAACTCTAAAGTGAGGGGGGTAAAGGCAGGGAGGGGTAAAGGGAAAGATTAATGGCTACTATAGTTTAGATTTTGTATCTATGTATTATTATTATTGTAAAGAGTTAAGAGCGCTAATATTAAGTTGTCAGCAACCTATTGCCATTAAGTAGTGTCGATCCCAGTATGCATCACAGTGAGAAGATGTGGATTCTCAGTAGGGAATTTTAATTACCTAAATGTAAACGGTCCATACTATCAAATACGATTTACAGCTGAGTTATTGCTCCAAAAAAGGGGACAGATTAAATTTGTTGTTCAATCCGGAAGGCTGCATACTATTTAGATAAAAGATCCACATCTTCTCCTTCTGATACAATATCCTATCGAAATCTCCACGTCTATGGGGCAAGTTGAGCCTATAGATACCTTTACACTTTAGGCCATTTGGTTTCCCACCATGTTTTTCAAGGAAATGCAGGGACAGGGGCCGATCATCACCCTTGTTTAGGATACTCTGGACGTGTTCACCAGCTCTGATTCTTAGTTCTCTTTTGGTCTTACCAACATAGATAAGGCCACACGGGCAAGTTAACATGTAGATTACCCGTGTGGTTGTACAGTTTATAAAACTGTTGATTCTAAACTGTCTTTTACCATCAGAGCTGGCGAACACGTCCGTCCTGTCTACATATCTGCACATATGACATCTACCGCAAGGGTACATGCCCTTGAGGGGTGGGAGATCGGTTAACCAGTTGCGTTTCCTAGGTCTATTGTACTCTGAATGTACCAAATGGTCCCTCAAGTTGGTGGCTCTACGAGCTGTGAGTAATTGTTTGTTACTTACAAAATTTCCCAAGATGGGGGCCTCAGACAAAATATGCCAATGATGGCCCAACACATCCCTAATCTGGTCCCACTGTGCGCCAAACCTGGTAATAATCCTTATAGGAGACTGATTTGTAGTTTTTTCTTTTTTTCTTTCAGTATGATTTGTCAATAGGGATTGTCTATTTGTATGTAGGGCTCTTTTTTGGGCCGTCTGATGCATGTATGTGAGTAGCCCCGGTCACGAAATCTCCCATAGAGATCATGTATCTCCCTGTGAAAGTCATCTTTCTCTGAGCAGTTCCTTCTTGCACGGAGGAACTGACCCACTGGAATTCCCTGTTTTAAGGGATTAGGGTGATGGCTTGATGCCAATAACAATGTATTGGCTGCCGTGTCCTTTCTAAATGTTTTGGTGTGTAGTTTGCCATCTTTAATATATATAGTGAGGTCTAGGAATGAAAGTCTATTGGCATCATATGTATATGTTAATCTGATGTTTCGGTCATTTTTATTGAGTTCATCGATAAATAGTACCAGGCCGGCCGATGAGCCATCCCAAAGCATGATCACATCATCGATGTACCTCAGCCACAAGCGACAGTGGCCGAGGTACAACGATGAGGGATACACGCATTCGAGTTCCCACAAGCCCAAGTGCAAACAGGCGTACGAGGGGGCCCATGGAGCACCCATCGATGTGCCCCTAATTTGCTTATAGTATGTTCCAAGGAACTGGAAGTAGTTATTTTCCAGCATAAACTGCAAAAGATCAACAATAAATTCGTTTTGCCCCGCCAAAAGTGGAAATTTGCTGTCTAGGAAAAATCATGTTGCCCTGAGACCCCACTTATGCGGAATTGACTTATACAGTGACTCCACATCGACACCGACAAGTAGCACCCCCACCACAACGATGAGTGAATTTGAGGTCTTTAAGGATATTAATTTATTTTTGAGGAAATTAATTTTCAGATACTGGCACGTGGACAGAGGCAATCAGTGTACTGAAATGGATCAATTAGACAAACAGGAGCAGGATTCCCTTGAGGCCCTAATTGCCCTCCTTGATGAAAATCAAGAGTGTGATCTAGAAGTGGAAACAACACAGATATCATTTATCTGTCCCCGTCAGCAGCTCCCCCCTCTTGCTACTCTAATTTACACTGTACAGGCCACAGCATCCATGTGAATGACCCCCAAGACCTCATTCACACTCTGGTGTCCGTTTATGAAGCAGTGAAATCTATTCACTGCTTCATTCTCCGGCATTCACAGTGAAGATCTTTCTCCTCTGTGTGCCAGTTTATGAAGCTTTGTAGATCGCTTCACCTTTGGAGGAGTGAAGAGATCTACAAATGCTTCCAACAGTGGAGAACGTCCCCTGATACTGGAATCTCGTGAGACTTTACGAGATTACAGCACCAGAATACCGAGATGTCAGTTTATTAAGCAGTGATAAATCATCACAGCTCAATACACTGACAGACGGCGTGGATTAATGTTAATAAAATAATGAGTCCCCCTACATTATATATATGTATACACACACACACACACACACACATTATATATACATGTATATACACACATATTATATATATATATATATAAAAATACACATTATATTGTAACCTGGGGGACAGGTAGCAGGCACAAAGCTCCCTGGGATGAGCAGTCTTTCAGGCACAGATACCAAATCCAGTGGAATAGTGACAAACAGTGCGGTGTTTATTTGTGATATATACAAGTCTATATACAGGTGCTGTACAGTGTTCCAAAAGAAACAAATAGGAACAAAAATAGCCAAAACAAAACCTAGCCGTGTCTCGGCACTAACTAAACAATATTTACAGATCCTAACTACTAAGCTGAGCAAGCCTACAGCTTGTCAGCTTCCACATACCTTTTTGCACTCTTACACAGAAGTTCTCTGAGTATCCCAGGCCAAGAGCAAGGGCTGTCTTGCTCAGGTGAGCTTAAATTAGCCTGGGGGAGAGGACCAAGAACTGAACTGGACCATGGATCAAAGATCCCTGAACCTGTATGAGAGGAGCCTGGGAGATGTATAAACCCCGAACAGGACTTTTCCTGGCTCTCTCTGGGACGCTCTGCTACATATCCTCCCCCCTTGTTTCAACCCCAGGGTTGGAACACCTGTAGCCCAACAGGAGTGAACCCGGGACAGGGCATCTACATTCCCCATCTCAACACCTGGCCTGTGTTTTACAGTGAATGAGTAATCCTGTAGAGCCAAAAACCACCGGTTCACCCGTCTATTAGTCTCCTTCTTTTGGGCCATCCATTTCAGAGGAGCATGGTCAGTTATTAACTCAAACTGGCGTCCTAACAAATAGTACCTGAGTGCATCCACGGCCCACTTTATGGCTAAACACTCCTTTTCAATGACTGCATACCTTTGCTCATGGTCATTGAGTTTTCTGCTTAGGTACACCACAGGGTGTTCTTCCCCATTGTGTACCTGTGATAGTACTGCCCCGATACCAACATCAGATGCATCCGTCTGAACCAAAAAATCTTTGGAGAAATCGGGGGAGTACAGTACTGGTTGTGCACAAAGAGCCTTCTTCAGGACTTGGAAAGATTCCTCTGCTACTGAGGACCATTTCACCATTACCGAGTCTTTCCCTTTCGTAAGGTCTGTCAGTGGGGCAGCTATAGTTGCAAAATTTGGGATAAATCTTCTATAATACCCCGCAATGCCAAGAAAGGCCCTGACCTGCTTCTTGTTTGCAGGACGTGGCCATTCCTGGATGGCTTCTATTTTATTCACTTGAGGTTTTATGACACCACGCCCAATAGTGTAGCCCAAATACTTGGCTTCGTCTAGACCAATGGCACATTTTTTTGGATTTGCTGTAAAACCTTCTTTGAAGAGGGAATCGAGGACAGCCTGGACACGGGGCAAGTGAGACTCCCAGTCAGTGCTATGTACCACTATGTCATCTAGATATGCTGCTGCATATTGTCGGTGGGGTCTTAGAGTCCTGTCCATGGCCCTCTGAAATGTGGCGGGGGCATTTTGCAACCCAAAAGGCATTTTTTTATATTGAAAGGAACCCTCTGGGGTCACAAATGCAGTCTTCTCTTTGGCGCTACCAGTCAGGGGTATTTGCCAATAACCTTTTGTCAAGTCCAAAGTGGTCAGATAGCGAGCCTTGCCAAGTCGGTCTATAAGTTCGTCCACTCTGGGCATTGGGTACGTGTCAAACTTTGTCACTGCATTAAGCTTCCTGAAGTCATTACAGAACCTCCAAGTGCCATCTGGTTTTGGGACTAACACGATGGGGCTAGACCAGTCACTATTGGATTCCTCAATGACATCTAGCTCCAACATTCTTTTAACTTCCTCGCTGATGTCCTTTCTCCTCGCTTCAGGAATTCGGTATGGTTTGAGCTTGACACGGACCCCAGGTTCAGTAACAATATAATGCTGAACTGCTGAAGTCGTGCCAGGTAACTCTGAAAATTTCTCTCTATTTCTTATCAGGAATTCTCTAGTTTCCTGCTTTTGAGAATATGACAGGGTGTCTGCAATCGTGACCTCAGGGATCAGAGGGGACTCAGTACCCTTAGGCATTACTGGGAGGGACCTCGCAGTTAACGCCAGTCTATCCTTCCAGGGCTTTAACAGGTTTATGTGGTAAATCTGTTCAGGCTTCCTTTTTCCTGGTTGATATATTTTGTAATTGACCTCCCCAACTCTTTCAATTACTTCAAAGGGACCCTGCCACTTAGCCAGGAACTTGCTCTCAACAGTGGGAACTAACACCTGGACCCTGTCACCAGGTGAGAAAACACGGAGTTGGGCCCCCCTGTTGTATATCCTCTGTTGAGCTGTTTGGGCCTGCAGTAAGTGTTCTTTTACCATCGGCATGATTGCTGCAATCCTGTCCTGAATTTGAGCGATATGCTCAATGACACTTTTATGGGGTGTCTGCTCCCCCTCCCAAGTTTCTTTGGCTATGTCCAAGAGTCCCCGAGGGTGTCTCCCATAAAGCAACTCAAAGGGAGAGTACCCCGTGGAGGACTGGGGAACCTCCCTGATGGCAAACATCAAGTATGGTATCAGGAAGTCCCAGTTTTTCCCATCCTTGTCAACAACCTTTTTTAACATGCTCTTTAATGTTTTATTGAAGCGTTCCACCAAGCCATCCGTTTGAGGATGGTACACCGAGGTTCGCAATTGCGTCACCTTAAATAACTTGCACAGCTCTCTAGTTATTCGTGACATAAATGGGGTGCCCTGGTCTGTAAGGACTTCTTTAGGGATTCCAACACGACTGAACACCATAAATAGCTCCTTGGCAATGTTTTTAGCAGACACGGTGCGTAAGGGAATGGCATCTGGATAACGGGTAGCATAATCCATGATTACGAGGATATGCTGATGACCTCGGGTAGACTTGGGGAGTGGACCCACAAGGTCCATGGCAATCCTCTCAAAGGGCACTTCAATAATGGGCAAGGGCACTAAAGGACTTCGGAAGTGTTGTAGTGGGGCTGACATCTGACACACAGGACAGGATTGACAATAATTCTCAATATCCTTCTGTATGCCAGGCCAATAAAACCTGCGCAACACCCTTTCAGTAGTTTTCTCAACCCCTAAATGACCTCCTAGCAAGTGCCCATGGGCAAGTTCCAACACCACCCGTCTGTATGGCTTAGGGACCACCAACTGTTCAACCACTTCATCATTTTTTTTACATACACGATACATTAAATCCTCATTGCTGCTAAAATAAGGAAAACAGAGCCTGTCCCCTGATTCGACAGGTACATCATTAATCACCATTACATTTTCCCAGGCCCTGGCAAGGGTTGGGTCTTTTCTCTGCTCGGTACCAAAATTTTCCTTGTGTACATGAAGGTCAGCAAACTCCAACGTAGGCTCAGATTCAGCAGATGGCTGTCCAGCTCCACTGGTTGTGGGGACCTCCTCAGGCTCCTCCAGCTCTCCTGCCATAACTGAGAAAGGAAAACCTGGGGAGCCCTGAGAAGAATCCCCTGAACCCACATTGTCAGTAGCGGCCAGGAGTTCTGGCTCTGTCACTGAGTCAGCTACTGCGACCGGGTCGGGACGATCCCACAGTTCCCAAAACTTAGGGAAGTCCCTACCAACGATGGCCTCGTGCACCAAGTGGGGCACAAGTCCGACCGGATGGGTCACAGTACCTAAGCCAGTTTTAAACTGAACAGTGGCTATAGGATACTCACGGGTATCCCCATGTATACAGATCACAGCAACTTTTTTAGCATGCAAATTCACAGTTTCAACCATCTCAGCTGTAACCAAAGTCACTAGACTTCCAGAGTCCAGCAAGGCCGTAATAGGCTTATTATTAACAGTCATTTGGCACATGTGTTTTCCCATACTTGGTGCTGCAGCGCATGAAACAGCAGCAAACATAGACTGCCTTCTAATAGATAGATCACACTGCATTGGTTCATCTGTCAATGGACAATTTGCTTCAACATGCCCCAGTTCTTGGCAACGAAAACACCTGATGTTTCCCCAGTTTGGTTTGCTGACAGGCAGTAGCTTCCCTTGTTTGGGACGCCAAACTTCAGTCCTGGCACCAAAAATCCTCCCCCCTATTTCCTTGCCATGCTTACCACCCACTTCCCCTGGAACAGTCTTACCGGTTGCCTGGGGAGACCGTGGCTTTGGGCGGAAAGTCCGTGCGGCTGTAGGGGTGGTGACCAGGTTCTCTGCAGCAAAGTACCTTTCAACAAGTTCCACGAGATTGTCCGCCGAGTTGGGGTCTCCTTGACTCACCTACTTCTGCAGGGGAACTGGTAGTGACCTCAGGAACCGGTCCATGACCACACGCTCCACTATTTGTGGCCCAGACAGGGACTCCGGCTGTAGCCATTTTCTCACCAAGTGAATTAGGTCGAACATCTGCGATCTTGGGGGCCTCTCGTCTTGGAAGAACCAGCTGTGGACCCGCTGTGCTCGAACTGCCAGGGTGACACCAAGTCACGCCAGGATTTCCCGCTTGACCTTTTCATAGTCTCCTGCTTCTGCTGACTCCAAATCATAGTAGGCCTTCTGCGATTCTCCAGACAGCAAGGGGGCGACCAGTCCTGCCCACTGGGTTTTGGGCCAACCTTCCCTCTCAGCGGTCCGTTCAAACATTAAGAGAAAGGCCTCTGGATCATCATCTGCAGTAATCTTGGAAAGAAAGCGACCCACATGGATGGCTGAGGGCTTGTCTCCAACAACATTAACTTTAGCAGGTGATCACTGTGCTAGCGTCTCCACAACCGCAGCCAGGGTTTTCCTATCCTCTTTTGCATCAGTGGCTAGCTGTTCAAACAGCCTCTGCGATAGCTCCTGTACAGCACCAATCTGTTGGCACAGCGCCTTGGTTTGCTCCTGTGCGATAGCGTTTGTTTGCTGCAGTGCAATGTTTGCTTGTTGCTGTGCAGCATTGGATTGTTGCTGTGCAGCATTGGATATCACCAATTGTTTTAGGATTTCCTCCATGTTTAGTCACTCTAGGTACTGGCCTTTTAAGTAGTAACTAACTACAGCTGGTCGCAGTCTCCACCATATGTAACCTGGGGGACAGGTAGCAGGCACAAAGCTCCCTAGGATGAGCAGTCTTTCAGGCACAGATACCAAATCCAGTGGAATAGTGACAAACAGTGCGGTGTTTATTTGTGATATATACAAGTCTATATACAGGTGCTGTACAGTGTTCCAAAAGAAACAAATAGGAACAAAAATAGCCAAAACAAAACCTAGCCGTGTCTCGGCACTAACTAAACAATATTTACAGATCCTAACTACTAAGCTGAGCAAGCCTACAGCTTGTCAGCTTCCACATACCTTTTTGCACTCTTACACAGAAGTTCTCTGAGTATCCCAGGCCAAGAGCAAGGGCTGTCTTGCTCAGCCTGGGGGAGAGGACCAAGAACTGAACTGGACCATGGATCAAAGATCCCTGAACCTGTATGAGAGGAGCCTAGGAGATGTATAAACCCCGAACAGGACTTTTCCTGGCTCTCTCTGGGACGCTCTGCTACAATATGTATATATGTATATATATGTATACACATAAATATGACAGGGGGACATGCTTACAGTGTTGGGGGGTCTGAACGAGGTATAAAGAAGTTAAAAATCTTCCTCCTTCCCCCTCAGATCCCTACAGATTTCCTCTTCACTCTCAGATTCTCCACCTCTGAGCTGGTGAACCTGGGAGTGTGAATTCTGAAACAGATCACCAGTGAAGCGGTGAGATCACCGCTTCATAAACTGGCCGTTACTGTGTCATTCAATGAGGATTCTCCATGTGTAGAGATAATCGGTGGGAGAACAAGTTCAAACATGTTCTCCCCCGATTATGACTGTTTCATAAACTGTTTATGGACTATGATCAGCGGTGATCCTCGGGATCACCGCTGATCACTGCTTCATAAACGGACACCACAGAGCCTTTATTTATTACCTCAATACAGTTTTATCTCAAATTATGTTATGTTTGGATCCACTAATGAATTTAGTGTATTTTTAGCAGAAATATCATTGTGATATTTTTGGGGGGATTGGGGTGGGGGCTGTCAGGTAGGCTGTATGGTACCCTGTGATTTTTAACAGCAGCCCCGCATGTGGGCAAACATGGCCCTTGCATGGATGTACGCTTAAATACCCCTTTGTGAATGGGGCCTTAAAGATTTAACCAACAGCAATGATTACTATACAAATAAAGAATTATAGCTCCTTTTATAATGAAGATGAATGTGTATGACACCGGCTGGTGGTAATTACAGTCATAGGGAGAGAGACATTTCCTTTTAAAATATTTTATTGTGAGGGGGAGTTGGGCGGAGTCTAGCGGAGCAGACATGCATTGTTAGAGCTCCGCACCGCTGAGGAGAGAAGAGAAGGACAAAGCGGAGCCCGCAGGCTCAAAAGGTATCCATTTGAACCTTTTTGCCCCAGGGAACAAACTGTGAAAGTTTGGGCAGGAAATATGGTACTGGGAGGAAGCTGTGGCAGAAATAAAAATCACCTCACAAAGAGCTCACAGGCACTCACTGCAGCTGAAGCAGCTCCAGTCACCTCACAAGATACAGCATCAGGGCGCTCTCACAGACAGAAAATGTCACAGCAAGACTCTCCATTTGAGTCAGATACAGAACAAATCCTCTCACAAACTTCTCCACAAGCCTCCTCAGCATCCCCAGTAATATTATTACAATTTGAAAAGATGCTTCATAAGGCTTTAAAACAAACCTCAGACCAAATAACAAAAAGCCTAACCAAAGAAATAAGAGAGCTGGGAAACCGCACCGCAGCCTTAGAAATAAAAATGGATGAAGTTGAAATTACAACCCAAGAAAATATAACAGAATTGGAACAATTAAAAAAAGAGAATTTAATACTTCAAACTAAGCTCGAAGATTATGAAAATAAAGCCAGACGTTCAAACTTGCGCATAAGGGGAATACCTGAAACTGTGACAGACCTGCAATCTACTATTACTGCTCTATTACAAGAACTAAAGCCAGATATCCGTATTGAACGTTTAGAACTGGACAGAGTACACAGAGCCCTCACAGCCAAAAAGAAAGATGGACCCCCACGTGATATAATCACAAAATTTCATTATTACAGAACGAAAGAACAAATACTAATTGCTGCAAGAGAAAAAAAGGAACTTAATTTTCAAGGACACAATTATCAAATTTTTGCTGACCTATCCCAACTTACTATTACTAAAAGACGATCCATGAAACCCCAACTAATGGAACTGCAACGCCACAACATTATGTATCAATGGGGCTTCCCCTTTTCAGTCAGATTTAACTACCAAGGTACAATTTACAGAAGCAGATCAGCAGATGAACTACAACAAACCCTTTTAAAATTAAATCTGACAGAACCCACAAGCAGCAACTCTCCCACACGCAGAAGAATGGCATCATCTTCACCTTCAGGCAGCACCCAGAAAATTCCAGAACAAAATGGGAATCATCATTCTCACAAAAGAGGCCGTTATGCCACATCATCCATGGACCAAGAAGATTCAATGGACTGACATCCTAATTCCTGATATCTCTTCATTTATTATACTAAGAGATGGTTCTCTATAAAAAAAACCTGTATTTATAACTGAATGTAACTGCATTCTGATAGTCACACACTGTGTGGGATCATGTTACATTCCAGTTATATTTCTTATTACTTCTGATTCATATAGCCTTAGAATATATAAGTGAAATAAGGAAATTCTTGTTCAGTTATATATTTTCAGGTCATAACAATAGATTTATTACTTTTTAGGACAAATATGTTCAATTATCCAGAAGTAATGGAAGCTTTTTCTTTCTTTTCTTAAAACAAATATATTATTGTGAAAAAACAAGTAAATATCTGCGCTAACTGAAAAGAACACAAAAAGCAGCTAGCATAGTTTGTAGATTGCATCAAACATAAGTATAAAAGTCCAAATGCAGCGCTAAAATAAAATAAATGTCCAAATAATGATAATAGTCCATAGAACTCAATCAGCAATAAAAGATGATGTGAAACCTCCACCAAGCTTCAGTGTGTAAAAGGAAAGCACACCACACCCACGTGCTATCAGTCTGCTTACCAGAAAGATATAAAAAATAGGCGATGTACTCATATATTGCAGAGAGTCAGCAGCAAATCCAAATGGCACACTCCATCATGGGCAGGCACAGCATGGAAACAATCAGGTCACCACATATCAGAAAGCTCAGGACTCGTATTAACGATGGACAGGTTGGTGCAGTCATCAGCAGGAACAAACCAGCAAACAGAAAGCAACAAATAGTGAAGCCCGTAAGGTAAAACAGTAGTAGTTTATTGTAGTCTACTTACAGGTATGAAGTAAAAATCATCACAGAAAACAGGAACAATCCGCGGTTCTCAGCGTACTTGCATTGACCAGCCTAAATATATTATTACCTAACTAGTTCCTAGAATTATGTTTTTGTTTATTCCAATCTGAGGCAATACAACCTCAATTTTATGAGTTAACATATCTAAACAGTTACATATGAATAAAATATGTAATTGTTTACTCTAAAAGGGTTAAAATCCCAAAATAATTCAAACTATCTTCATCAATACCAAAGTTATTAACAGTACCTTTCTAACTGAATTATTTAGCCTAGGGCAAAACTAACCATATACAACCACCCTGGAATAAATAATTTCAACAAAAACTATATTCTGCACTCCAATTAATGAATCATCATTTTGATGTCTTTTGACATAGCACTTCTCTCCTGTAAGCGGAAGATCTGTGTACCCCCATTAGCTCTCCTCATTCTCCCAACCATATTATGTGGGAGTGTGACGAAGGCACTTATTCCCCTGAGAGAGATATTTATTCTCTTTCATGGGTAAATTGTGATTACTTGCAAAAAATAATTTATACAATGTATCATCTAATCTCATATGTTTTTTGTTTACTCTTTACTCCAGAATTCACTGGTTTCTTTTCTATCTTTTCATCTCTTCAGTCCACACAGGTTGATCTGCGCAGTCAGCTCTACATAACAAAAAGTAAGTCAAAACTATTTGATCTGTTGCCATGGCACCACTGAATATACTTTCGCTGAATGTTCAGGGAATAAATGTCCCTCAAAAAAGGACCAAAGCCTCCAAGAAACACACTTCACCAAAGATTCTACTCCAAAATATATTTCTCCTTTTTATCAACAAATTTACACGGCTTCTGCCTGTACCAAACAAAGGGGAACTCATATTGCATTTCACCGATCCACACCATTCACCTTATCATCAGAAATTAAAGACCCAGAAGGTAGATACCTGATACTCATGGGTTATATAATGGATACAGCAATCACTGTGATTTCCTACTACGCTCCTAACAAACAGCCTACACCATTCCTCTCACATATATTACAAGTGATTAATACACACAAAATAGGAACAGTGATAATGTGCGGGGATTCGAACCAGGTCCTCCTCCCATTTCTAGATAAATCACCTTTTACACCATCCAAAATAACCTCTAGATTACCTTTTTCTCAACTTCTTTCCAAATAAAATCTGGTAGATTCGTGGAGAGAAAGTAACCCAATGAAAAAGAAATTCACTTATTTCTCGCACCCTCATCAAACCTTCACCAGAATAGATCATATTTTTCTAACAATAGGAATGATACCAGAAATTATTGCATCAGATATAATTCCGATTCCGTGGTCTGACCATAATGCAGTATACACTACTATAGCCTCAGCCATACCAAAAGCGCATGACCCAACGTGGTACTTACAGGACATAATGCTCAAACACCCACTACATCAGGTGGCCATTGAACAAGCTTTAAAGGAATACATATCAATTAATAATACAACAGACATTTCCCCAATAACACTGTGGGAAGCTCATAAGCCTGTCTTGCGTGGTACGATACAAAGACAAATGGCACTATTTAAACGGGAACGCAAAAATCTAGCAAAAAAACTAGAACTCAATTTTAATGCAGCCTACATATCATTCCAAGATAATCCATCTCAGAGTACAAAATCTCATCTGGAAAAATCTAGATTGGAATACGATCTATTTCTCACTGAGTCAGTTGATAAATCCCTCAAACGCTCCAAACACAATTTCTACATGAATACAAACAAACCAGGTACATATTTGGCTCGGGCATTAAATTCAACTAACAAATCTTTCAAACCAATACGTTTGAAATTATCAAAAAATGTTTATACTTGTAATCCAGTTAAAATAGTCCATAAATTTCACTCACATCTCGCAACTTTATACAAGACAAACAATGAATTTAATCCTACAGAGCCTGAATCCTTCTTCTCAAAAATAACCTTACCTGAGTTGTCTCAGAATCAAAAAAGCAGTTTGGATGAGCCTATAACTATAGATGAAGTTGCTAACGCCATAAAAGACCTAAAACTTAACAAAAGACCAGGCCCAGACGGCTACTCGGCTTTATACTATAAAACATTCTCAGAAATACTCTCTCCCATTCTCACTGAAACATTTAACAAACTTCTAGAAGGACATTCTTTTCGGCAAGAAACACTAATGGCAATTGTTTGTATGATCCCAAAACCCCTTTCTGATGATACTTCCTGTGTGAATTATCGGCCTATCTCTCTGTTAAACCTCGATATTAAATTATTAGCAAAAATAATAGCAAAACGCCTCAATAGCATTGTAGGAAAATTAATACATAGAGATCAAGTAGGCTTCATGCCAAATAGACAGGCAGGCGATAATATACGCAGGGCAGTGTTATTGGCACATATTGCTAAAAAACGGAAAATCCCTTTATGTTTTCTATCTCTCGATATTAAGAGGGCATTTGACACAGTATCCTGGCAATATATGCAATATTCATTACAAAAATGGGGTTTTGGACCCCACTTTTTAACATAGATCAAAGCATTATATAATAAACCCAAAGCCTATATAAAATATGCTGGATACAAATCTGATGCCTTTAATATCGAAAGAGGTACCCGACAGGGTTGCCCATTATCTCCCTTATTATTTGCCCTTATACTCGAACCCATGGCCCAATACATCAGAACAAACCAAACTATAACTGGCATTGAAGTAGGAGGTATTACACACAAATTATGTATATTTGCAGACGATATATTACTTTTTCTATCATCACCACAGGTCTCAGGTCCTAACTTAATACCAGCTCTTGATGGATTTGCAGCCCTATCCGGCCTTATGATTAATCCTAAGAAATGCCTAGTGCTTAATATTTCGCTCACAAACATGGAATTGATCCCGGCTAGGGCTGCACTCCCATTCACATGGGCAGAAAAATCAATCCCATATCTTGGAATTCATTTAACAGCATCTCATTCTGACTTATTCTCAACCAATTATCCTCCTGTATTAAGACAGATCACAAATCTAATAAAACAATGGTCGCAACTTCCTTTATCCTGGATAGGGAAGATTAATGCAATCAAAATGACTATTCTACCCAAATTGCTTTATCTATTCAGAGTCCTCCCTATTCCAATTCCTTCCTATTTTTTGAGAATAGTACAAAAAAGAGCAACTTCGTTTATATGGGGCTCTTCTAAACCACGTATACCTATACACACACACTACATCTTCCCAAAAATAAAGGAGGCCTGGGATACCCTAATTTTACTAACTACTACAGAGCAGCACATTTGGCCAGTCTGTCCAAATACCATGCAAAACAGGAAATCCCATTATGGGTATTTATAGAGGCTTCAGAAAATGACCCTCTATTAATATCAAACTTGTTATGGCTTGATCCTAAAGACCGCTTTAAAATTCATAATCCCATAACTAAACACTTCTTATCTCTCTGGGATAAACTAAAAACCAAATATCAGTTACAATCTCCACACAATCCTCTCCTTTCTTTTATCAGAAATCCGGCCTTTTATCCGGCATGGATCTACCCAAATTCTTTTAAAGCTTGGACAACATCAGGCATTCAGACACTAAATGACTTCATAGCATCTAAATCATTCCTTTCATTCCCATTGCTTAGAGAAAAATATGATCTACCAAACTCTGAGATATTTAGATATCTCCAAATCAAAAATTTCTATACACCATTCCTAAAGGGGATACACCATTATCCCAATTATCCATTTTTGAATCAATCTGTACAAAAGATCCATTTGCTAAAGGTACAATTTCATCACTTTATAATCAATTATATGGAGTAGTAAATCTTAATAGACCCTCTTACGTTCAGAGGTGGGAGGAGGACCTGGGACGAACTTTAGAAGACACGGACTGGTCTAACATATGGCTCACATCTAAGTCATCTTCACCCAACATCTTAGCACTGGAGACAAATTATAAAGTCCTAACTCGCTGGTACCTTGTACCCGCTAGAGTGGCAAAATATTCACCTAATACCTCAGCTCTTTGTTTTCGAGGATGCCCAGAAATAGGCACACATTTACACAAATGGTGGACGTGCCCAGTAATCCAAACCTTCTGGAAGGAAGTCTTCGTGATTGCATCTAAAATATTTTAAAAAAAAATACAACCAGATCCATATATAACTTTACTTAATCTAAAACCGGAATGGTTAACACTCTCTCAATTCAAACTTATGATTAGGGATGAGCTTCGTGTTCGAGTCGAACCCATGTTCGACTCGAACATCGGCTGTTCGATCGTTCGCCGAATTGCGAACGTTATGGGTCGTTCGCGCTAAATTCGTGTGGCGCGTCACGGCCCATAATTCACTGCGGCATCGCAGTGCATTGCTGGCTGATGATTGGCCAAGCATGCACTATGACCCGCATGCTTGGCCAATCACAGCGCCGTCAGTAGAGAGAGCTGTAATTGGCCAAAGCCAGGGTGGCTTTGGCCAATTATGGCTCAGGGGATTTAGTACACACCCCACACTATATAAGGCCGCCTGCACGGCGGCCCTGTGTAGTGTGTGTTCCGGTGTGCTGAGAGCTAGAGAGAGAGAGAGAGACAGTGTCATTTGATTTGAGTTAGATAGATTAGGCAGAACAGTCAGTCAGTTAGCTGCACTTACAGTGTATTGTGTATATATATGCATCCCAGGTGTTGCATATATATATATATACACTGTATTCAGTTTAGCTAGATCCGTTCCTGTTATCTTCTATCTAGACTATTTACATTTAATGCAGTGCGTCCTGCTCACAGTGTTCAGCTAGATCCGTTCCTGCTATTTACATTTAGTGCAGTGCGTCCTGCTCACAGTGTTCAGCTAGATCCGTTCCTGTTATCTTCTAGACTATTTACATTTAGTGCAGTGCGTCCTGCTCACAGTGTTCAGCTAGATCCGTTCCTGCAATTTACATTTAGTGCAGTGCGTCCTGCTCACAGTGTTCAGCTAGATCCGTTCCTGCTATTTACATTTAGTGCAGTGCGTCCTGCTCACAGTGTTCAGCTAGATCCGTTCCTGCTATTTACATTTAGTGCAGTGCGTCCTGCTCACAGTGTTCAGCTAGATCCGTTCCTGTTATTTACATTTAGTGCAGTGCGTCCTGCTCACAGTGTTCAGCTAGATCCGTTCCTGCTATTTACATTTAGTGCAGTGCGTCCTGCTCACAGTGTTCAGCTAGATCCGTTCCTGCTATTTACATTTAGTGCAGTGCGTCCTGCTCACAGTGTTCAGCTAGATCCGTTCCTGCTATTTACATTTAGTGCAGTGCGTCCTGCTCACAGTGTTCAGCTAGATCCGTTCCTGTTATCTTCTAGACTATTTACATTTAGTGCAGTGCGTCCTGCTCACAGTGTTCAGCTAGATCCGTTCCTGCTATTTACATTTAGTGCAGTGCGTCCTGCTCACAGTGTTCAGCTAGAGCCGTTCCTGCTATTTACATTTAGTGCAGTGCGTCCTGCTCACAGTGTTCAGCTAGATCCGTTCCTGTTATCTTCTAGACTATTTACATTTAGTGCAGTGCGTCCTGCTCACAGTGTTCAGCTAGATCCGTTCCTGCTATTTACATTTAGTGCAGTGCATCCTGCTCACAGTGTTCAGCTAGATCCGTTCCTGTTATCTTCTAGACTATTTACATTTAGTGCAGTGCGTCCTGCTCACAGTGTTCAGCTAGATCCGTTCCTGTTATCTTCTAGACTATTTACATTTAGTGCAGTGCGTCCTGCTCACAGTGTTCAGCTAGATCCGTTCCTGTTATCTTCTAGACTATTTACATTTAGTGCAGTGCGTCCTGCTCACAGTGTTCAGCTAGATCCGTTCCTGTTATCTTCTAGACTATTTACATTTAGTGCAGTGCGTCCTGCTCACAGTGTTCAGCTAGATCCGTTCCTGTTAAATTCCTACTGACAGGCAGGCTTGTCTGGTTACAGTATATAAAGCTACCTGAAGAAAATTACAGGTGTTCTATTTGATCCTATTAGTACCACGGTCAGGCAGCTAGACTATTTACATTTAGTACAGTGCGTCCTGCTCACAGTGTTCAGCTAGATCCGTTCCTGTTATCTTCCTACTGACAGGCAGGCTTGTCTGGTTACAGTATATAAAGCTACCTGAAGAAAATTACAGGTGTTCTATTTGATCCTATTAGTACCACGGTCAGGCAGCTAGACTATTTACATTTAGTACAGTGCGTCCTGCTCACAGTGTTCAGCTAGATCCGTTCCTGTTATCTTCCTACTGACAGGCAGGCTTGTCTGGTTACAGTATATAAAGCTACTTGAAGAAAATTACAGGTGTTCTATCCCAGCTTAGTGCAGCTACAGGCCATTAGTATGTCTGGAAGGCCAAGAAGGAGAGGCAGACAGTCACAAGCCAATAAGAGAGGGCAAGCAGGCTCTGTGACTAGTGCTGGTCGTGGAGACGGTGCATCCTCATCAGCACGTGGCCATGGGACACGCTTGGCCTTTTTTTCGGCAGCTGGCCGTGTTGAGCCGCAACATGCGGAAGACTTGGTCGAGTGGATGACCAAGCCGTCCTCATCCTCCTCATCCTCTCTCACCCATGCCCAGGGTGCTTTGTCTGGCAAAGCAGCGGCCTCTTCCCTCAGCTCAATGTCATCAGTGACTCCTTCCCTAGCTCCACCATGTCCTCATGAGGATTCCCTCGAACTGTTTGACCACAGTGTTGGGTACATGCTCCAGGAGGATGCCCAGGGTTTGGAAGGCTCTGATGACGATACTGAGCTCGATGAAGGCAGTAACATGAGCACGGACAGAGGGGGTGCCCAAGAAGGACAGCAATCTGGCAGTCATGCTCCCCCCCCTGCAGCATACTGCCAGGTTTGCTCCAGTGATGAGGAGGGAGGGGATGATGAGGTCACTGACTCAACGTGGGTGCCTGATAGGAGAGAGGAGGAGGAGGAGGAGGAGGAGGAGGAGGCGGCGGCACATCACCAACGAGGCAGGATGCCCTCCAGGGGCCAGCCTAAGGGCAGCACATTGACTGCATCACACCCCAAAGCTCCACATGTGCAGGGCGCTGCAGTCTCTGCGCGTTATTCAAAAAGTTCTTTGGTGTGGGCCTTTTTTGAGACGAGTGCATCAGATCGCACCACTGCTATTTGCAACATATGTCTCAAGCGTATCTCGCGTGGCCAAAACATCTCCCGCTTAGGTACCACATGCTTGACCAGACATATGTTGACCTGCCATGCAGTTCGTTGGCAAGTGTATCTAAAAGACCCACACCAAAGAACAAAGAGGATCTCTCCTTGCTCCTCATCAGCTGAGATTTCCAACCCCACTAGACCTTCAGTCCTCTCTGAGACCTGCAGTGAGAGGAATGAAGGTGTAGAATTAGGTGTGTCACAGCCAAGTACTTGTGGGCAATCTGCTTTTGGTACACCGACGTCAGATTGTACCAGGCAAATTTCCCTGCCCCAGCTGCTGCACCGCCGAAAGAAGTTTGCTCCCAGCCATCCACATGCCCAGCGGTTGAATGCTAGCTTGGCAAAATTGCTAGCACTTCAACTGCTGCCTTTTCAGTTGGTAGACTCTGCCCCCTTCCGTGAGTTTGTGGAATGTGCGGTTCCTCAGTGGCAGGTACCCAAACGCCACTTTTTCTCACGGAAGGCGATTCCGGCTCTCTACCGGCATGTGGAAGGCAATGTCCATGCCTCGCTGGACAGGGCGGTCAGTGGTAAGGTGCATATTACCGCTGACTCATGGTCCAGCAGGCATGGACAGGGACGTTACCTAAGTTTCACGGCGCATTGGGTGACTCTGCTGGCAGCTGGGAAGGATGCAGGACAAGGTGCAGTAGTGTTGGAGGTTGTTCCGCCACCACGCCTCCAAAATGCTGATTGTGACACACCTCTCTCCTCCACCCCCTCCTCTTCTTCTTCCTCCATGGCCTCTTCCTCGGAACCAGCGGTGCTCCGTAGGCGTTCAAGGGGCTACGCAAGTACGCAGGCCAAAAGATGCCATGCGGTGCTTGAGCTGGTGTGCTTGGGGGACAGGAGCCACACTGGGGCAGAGGTTCTGTCAGCTCTGCAGGGGCAGGTTCAGAGGTGGTTGACGCCACGCCAACTTAAGGCAGGAATGGTGGTTTGCGACAATGGCACCAACCTCCTCTCTGCCCTCCGACAGGGACAAATGACCCATGTGCCCTGTTTGGCTCACGTCCTTAACTTGGTGGTGCAGCGGTTCTTGGGCAGGTACCCGGGCTTACAGGATGTCCTGAGGCAGGCCAGGAAAGTCTGTGTGCATTTCCGCCGGTCATATAATGCCAGTGCTCGGCTGACGGACCTCCAAAAGGAGTTTAACCTGCCCAAGAACCGCCTAATCTGTGACATGCCCACCAGGTGGAACTCAACGTTGGCCATGCTGCAGCGGCTGCACACGCAGCAGAGGGCCATCAATGAGTACCTGTGCGACTATGGCACCAGGACAGGGTCAGGGGAGCTTGTTTTTTTTTCCCCACGCCAGTGGGCCATGATCAGGGATGCATGCACTGTCCTGTCACCATTCGAGGAGGCCACGAGGATGGTGAGCAGTGACAGTGCATGCATCAGTGACACTGTCCCCCTTGTCCACCTGTTGGAGCACACGCTGCGTGGAATAATGGACAGGGCACTTGAGGCAGAACAGAGGCAGGAAGAGGAGGACTTCCTTAGCTCTCAAGGCCCCCTTTATCCAGACAGTGTTCCTGCGTGCCCGCCGATCACACAGGAAGAGGACGAGGAGGAAGAGGAGGAGGAGGAAGATTGTGTCAGTATGGAGGTGGAGCCTGGCACTCAGCATCAGCAGCAGTCTTTAAGGGATCAGTCCCAAGAAACACATGGACTTGTACGTGGCTGGGAGGAGGTGGCTGCGGACCATGTCGTTCTTAGTGACCCAGAGGACTCCGGACCGAATGCCTCAGCAAACCTACGCTGCATGGCCTCCCTGATCCTGCAAAGCCTGCGTAAGGATCCTCGTATTCGTGGTATCAAGGAGAAGGACCAATACTGGCTGGCAACCCTCCTTGATCCACGTTACAAGGGTAAGGTTGCGGACCTTATCTTGCCATCGCAGAGGGAGCAGAGGATGAAACATCTTCGGGAGGCCTTGCAGAAAGGTCTGTGCAACGCGTTCCCAGAGACTGGGAGGTTACAAACTCCTGTTTCTGGACAACGTGTTGCTGAGGCTTCGGTCAGTCAAAGAAGGAGTGGTGGAGAAGGTGGCCGTCTGACCGATGCGTTCAGACAATTTTTTGGTCCGCAGCCCCAAGGTATGATCGGTTCCAGCAACCATCGCCAGCGTCTGTTTTACATGGTGCAGGAATACCTAGGGGCAAGATCAGACTTGGACACCTTTCCCACCGAAAATCCTCTGGGTTACTGGGTCTTGAGGATGGATCACTGGCCAGAGCTTGCACAGTATGCAATTGAGCTACTGGCCTGTCCTGCATCCAGCGTTCTTTCGGAACGCACATTCAGTGCTGCTGGAGGCGTGGTAACCGATCACAGGGTGCGTCTGTCCACCGACTCGGTCGATCGGCTGACCTTCATAAAAATGAATGAGTCTTGGATCACCACCAGCTACCAAGCACCTGATGCTGATGTAACCGAATAATTTTTTTTGAAATCTCAGATCCCTTCAAAGACTGCCTATGCTGATGCTGAGTGACTATCCCTGAGTAATTATCCTCTTCCTCCTCAATCATCACGCTGATAGCTTGTAAGAACATTTTTGGTTCTGGGCGCCACCACCAGTGCCTAAGGCACAATTTTTCAGCCCCTGTTTAACAGGGGCGTGTAATTACAATTTTTGATGCAATACTTTGCAGCAGGGCTCGTTCCTGCGTTCCAACTAGAGTGTCTGTGAGGGGTTGCAGTGTTGTGGCACCAGCACCAGTGCCTAAGGCCCAATTTTTCTGCCCCTGTCTAACAGGGGCGTGTAATTACAATTTTTGATGCAATACTTTGCAGCAGGGCTCGTTCCTGCGTTCCAACTAGAGTGTCTGTGAGGGGTTGCAGTGTTGTGGCACCAGCACCAGTGCCTAAGGCCTAATTTTTCAGCTCCTGTTCAACAGGGGCATGTAATTACAATTCTTGATCTAATATTTCACAGCAGGGCCCTGTGAGGGCTTACAGTGTTGTGGCCACAGCAACACCTAAGGCCCAAATTTCTGCTGAGTATATAGGGCAGGACCCTACTTTCAAACATCTAACTTACAAACGACTCCTATTTGCAAACGGAAGGAGACAACAGGAAGTGAGATGAAATCTACCCCTAGGAAGGGAAATTCTCTCCTGTAAGAGTTAATATGGGAAAACAATTTCTCCTTTCCACTGATGCTTTCCAATCCTTGTTCCACAAAAAAACCCAAATTTTCAAAAAACATTTTTCATTGGGACAAAAAAGTGAGGTGAAATCTTCTGAAGAGGAGGAAAGACAGCAAAACAAATGTCACAGGGGTGATAACCCTTCCCTATGTTTTCCAAAAAGCTTAGAAAAGATTTTTTGGCTGGAGCTAAACACGTTAAAAATGTTCAAAATTACAAACAGATTCTACTTAACAACAAACCTACAGTCCCTGTCTTGTTTGCACCGCCTGTATACTGCTGTTCAGAGTATATAGGGCCTGGTGGCCCCACACCTTTCCTTATTTTAATTTGGGTGCGGGGTTCCCCTTAATATCCATACAAGACCCAAAGGGCCTGGTAATGGACTGGGGGGTACCCATGCCGTTTGTCTCACTGATTTTCATCCATATTGCCATGACCCGACATGACATTAAACCCGCAAGCAGTTTTAAATGAGATTTTTTCCTTTAAAAATGACATTTGGTGCAGGGACTGTTCTAAACATGGGAAACACGCGTCACTTTACAGGCATACTATAGACACCCCCCAGGTACGATATTTAAAGGAATATTTCACTTTTTTTTTTTTACTTTAAGCATCATTAAAATCACTGCTCCCGAAAAAACGGCCGTTTTTAAAAGTTTTTTTTGCATTGATACATGTCCCCTGGGGTAGGACCCGGGTCCCCAAACCCTTTTTAGGACAATACCATGCAAATTAGCCTTTAAAATGAGCACTTTTGATTTCGAACGTTCGAGTCCCATAGACGTCAATGGGGTTCTAACGTTCGTGCAAACTTTCGGTCCGTTCGCGGGTTCTGGTGCGAACCGGGGGGTGTTCGGCTCATCCCTACTTATGATCCAACTAATAACGGCTGCAAAACAAACAGTGGCCAAGGCATGGAAATCTCCTACATTGGTACTAGCAGAAACAATTCATAGAATGAATAATACAATGTCCCATGCTAAGATGGTAGCCATCGATCAAAATCAAATTCCAAAATTTGAAAAACTTTGGCATCTTTGGATAAAACAACAGTTCCAGTCAAATTTCAATGACTCTGTCCTGTTGCCATGGTAACAGATTAAATGACTTACAGAGACACCCATTCTAAGGCTTCAAAGAGAACTAAAAAGAATAATAAACTGACGAGCGGGACAACCTTGTGGACCATACCTCTGCCTTTCTACCCTTTTTCTTCTTTCTCTTTCCTTTTCTCCACCTTACGATTAAAGCTCATTATCAGAATTTATTTGACCTATATACACTCTACCTGTAAACAATATGTATAGTAGGTATAAATCATTTAAATACCTACAAAAATAACTAAGGAAATGATATATATCTTTAATTTAGGTTTACGTGAACCCAATGTTTAATATTTGTAATTTCATGATATTTACCTATATAAACCCTACTGTAAAACAATGAGCTTACTTTATAGATCCTTGTAAACTTACTTTATGTATCTTTATAATATTGTATACTCAATAAACTTCTTTTGACAAGGAAAATATTTTATTGTTTTGAGTTAAATATAGTTCAGGTTTACAAAGAAAGATAATAACATTCTTGTATATATAATTAACAGGCAATTGTAATGTATCACATACTGTAGGTGATTATGGTATGAAAAGTAACACACAATATATCATAAACGTGAGAGACATTTCCATGAGATAAGTTTGCAGTTTGCGGTTCTCATTTCTTATCACTCAGTATATTGAACTTCAGACTGTTCATCATGGACCTTACTGTAGATAATACTTTGTTTATTATGTTACATCACTGAACTTTTATCCCTTGTTCGGTTATTTTATATAATCTGGCAGTGCTGATTTAGTGTGTTCTGATGGCGGGGAAGTTTTAAAATACAATAACTAAGGAGGGGAAAACGGGGTCATTTTTGTTCAATTAACAAAAAAAAAAGACTAATTCATAGACTACCTAACTGTATGTAATAAACTGAGGTAGTAAAAATAAAGTTAGAATAAAGCTGTTAGAAAAGTAAAGTGTGTGTGCCGGTGTATGGAATAAGAATATTACCAATATGTATCCAGTACTGGAAAATGTGTGTTCATTAATAACATGTGGATTAGGTGAAATGTTTTTCATTCTTAACGCAATGCTACCTTGTTACCAAATAAAACAATATCTGATCTGGTGACAATTATTTATAGTCCACAGTGGTCAGTCTCCAGAGTATATATGTTAACCCTTCAGTGATCAGTCTCCACAGTATGTGTTAACCCTTTGGTGACCAATATCCAGAGTATGCATGTTAACCCTTCAGTGGCCAGTCTCCAGAGTATGAGTGTTAACACTTCAGTGGCCAGTCTCCAGAGTATGCATTCTAACCCTTTAGTGACCAGTCTCTAGAGTATATATGTTAACCCTTCAGTGACCAGTCTCCACAGTATGTGTGTTAACGCTTTGGGGACCAGTATCCAGAGTATTGGTGTTAACCCTTCAGTGGCCAGTATCCAGAGTATATATGTTAACCCTTTGGTGACCAATATCCAGAGTATGCATGTTAACCCTTCAGTGGCCAGTCTCCAGAGAATGAGTGTTAACTCTTTGGTGGCCAGTATCCAGAGTATATATGTTAACCCTTCAGTGACCAGTCTCCACAGTATGTGTGTTAATGCTTTGGTGACCAGTATCCAGAATATTGGTGTTAACCCTTCAGTGACCAGTCTCCACAGTATGTGTGTTAACGCTTTGGTGACCAGTATCCAGAATACTGGTGTTAACCCTTCAGTGACCAGTCTCCACAGTATGTGTGTTAACTCTTTGGTGACCAGTATCCAGAGTATTGGTGTTAACCCTTCAGTGGCCAGTATACAGAGTATATATGTTAACCATTTAGTGGCCAGTCTCCAGAGTATGCATGCTAACCCTTTGGTGACCAATCTCTAGAGCAGTGCTTCTCAAATCCTGTCCTCAGGACCCACTAACAGGTGAGATTTTAAGTTTTACATTGGGGGAGATGCAGACTAGAATAATACAATCACTGAGCAGCAAATGATATCACCTGTGATGTATTTCAGTTATCTTGCAAACCTGGCCTGTTAGTGAGGACAGGAGTTGAGTACCACTGCTCTAGAGTATATATATATATATATATATTAACCCTTCAGTGGCCAGTCTCCAGAGTATGGGTGTTATCCCTTTGGTGGCCAGTCTCCAGAGTATGGGTGTCAACTCTTTGGTGACCAATATCCAGAGTATGGGTGTTAACCCTTCAATGGCCAGTCTCCAGGGTATGGGTGTTCACCCTTTGGTGACCAGTCTCCAGAGTATGTGTGTTAACTCTTTGGTGGCCAGTATCCAGAGTATTGGTGTTAACTCTTCAGTAGCCAGTCTCCAGTGTACGGGTGTTATCCCTTTGGTGGCCATTTTCCAGAGTATTCATGTTAAGCCTTCAACGGTCAGTTTCCAGAGTATGTATGGTAACTCTTTGGTGGCCAGTATCCAGTGTATGTGTGTTAACCCTACAGTGGTCAGTCTCCAGAATATACAGTATGTGTTAACCCTTCAGTGGCGTCAAAGTGACCACTCTCTAGAGCATGAGTGTTAACCCTTCAGAAGCCAGTCATCAGAGTATGTGTGTTAACCCCCAATGTGCAGTTTCCAAAGTATGTGTACATTAACTTAAAAATTGTGTATGCACAACTTATAGAATAATCACAATATATATTGTGATTATTTATTGTGAATATATATACCTGTGTATCACCTGCTGCTGTGAAGATGTGAAAAATCAATATTATTAAATAAATGTGCAGCTCTTCACTGTAACTTTTCCCCAATAACTCTCAAACTACATAGCAATATCAAACACTAGTAAAAAAAAAAAAAAAACATATACAATATGTCTACAGAGTAAAGTGCTACATCAATGTCTTTTCACCTGCTGGTAGCAGTGAGTGGTTCCAGATCTCTAGAGAATTGTTTCCTTGATATGCTGTATTGACAGGTTCTCTTTTTGAGTATCTTTTCTTCTTATGTAAATAAAGAGTATCCATACAGAGAGCATGGGAGGTTTCACTTATTATTTTGAGGTGCATTGCTGCATTCACTTCAACTGTTAGTGGAGGAGAGACGGTGGAGCATTTAGTGAATTATCTATTTCAGATGGTGCAAATAAGGATAGCTGAGAATGGATGATGGTATTGTGCCTGTTTACACCTCCTATGATGTAGAGATCATGTCTGAGGGGATACATAAATGCATTTTACACGGAGGTGTTTTGTAGAGGCGGAATTTTGAGCTTAAAGCGCAAATATTCTTCACTTCACGCAAGGTGCACTTTGGACACTGTAGGCAGGACCATTCTTATATATACCGTGTTTCCCCGAAAATAAGTCCGGGTCTTGTATTAATTTTGGTAACAAAAGACCCTGTAGGGCTTATTTTCGAGGTAGGGCTTGATATGTGCGGTCTCCTCTCCCCAGCTCCCCAGCTCCCTCCCTGCCTGTCAGGCTAGTGGAACTGAGTGGGTGTAAAAAATCCCAAAATGCACCCAAAATGCACTATGCAAACCGTGCATTTCTCTGCAATCTGTGATAAGCACCCTGTAACAGTGCCATGACCCGCCGATCCTCTCTTCCTGCACTGACCTTGCATTGCAGAGGGAGGGGGGCTGAGATCCCCCACTGGCAGAAAAGGCGAAGAGGAGAGCAGCGGGGATCAGCTTAGCACCTCTCGGTGCTTACATGGCCCGCTGGAGCTTCCTTCCCTGCTCCGAGCACTGCAGATGGGGGCCGAGATACCCCGCTGACAGCTGGGAGAAGAGGAGGAGAGCAGCGGGGTATAAGCTGAGTGCCGAGCGGTGCCACACAGAAGGCATTAATCAAACATGGATCACAGGAACATATGGTACACAGTTCACACTATATAACACTGCAATAAAGTGCATTTTAGGATTTTACAACCCTTTTAACCACTTCAGCCCCGGAAGGATTTACCCCCTTCCTGACCAGAGCACTTTTTACAATTCGGCACTGCGTCGCTTTAACTGCTAATTGCGCGGTCATGCAATGCTCTACCCAAACGAAATTTGCGTCCTTTTCTTCCCACAAATAGAGCTTTCTTTTGATGATATTTGATCACCTCTGCCGTTTTTATTTTTTGCGCTATAAACGGAAAAAGACTGAAAATTTTGAAAAAAAATGATATTTTCTACTTTTTGTTATAAAAAAAATCCAATAAACTAAATTTTAGTCATACATTTAGGCCAAAATGTATTCGGCCACATGTCTTTGGTAAAAAAAATGTCAATAAGCGTATATTTATTGGTTTGCGCAAAAGTTATAGCGTCTACAAACTAGGGTACATTTTCTGGAATTAACACAGCTTTTAGTTTATGACGGCCTATGTCATTTCTTGAGGTGCTAAAATGGCAGGGCAGTACAAACCCCCCCCCAAATGACCCCATTTTGGAAAGTAGACACCCCAAGGAAATTGCTGAGAGGCATGTTGAGCCCATTGAATATTTATTTTTTTTGTCCCAAGTGATTGAATAATGACAAAAAAAAGAAAAAAAAAAAATTACAAAAAGTTGTCACTAAATGATATATTGCTCACACAGGCCATGGGCATATGTGGAATTGCACCCCAAAATACATTCAGCTGCTTCTCCTGAGTACGGGGATACCACATGTGTGGCACTTTTTGGGAGCCTAGCCGCGTACGGGGCCCCGAAAACCCAGCACCACCTTCAGGATTTCTAAGGGCATACATTTTTGATTTTACTCCTCACTACCTATCACAGTTTTGAAGGCCATAAAATGCCAAGATGGCACAAACCCCCCCCAAATGACCCCATTTTGGAAAGTAGACACCCCAAGCTATTTGCTGAGAGGCATGGAGAGTATTTTGCAGCTCTCATTTGTTTTTGAAAATGAAGAAAGACCAGAAAAAAATTTTTTTTTTTTCTTTTTTCAATTTTCAAAACTTTGTGACAAAAAGTGAGGTCTGCAAAATACTCACTATACCTCTCAGCAAATAGCTTGGGGTGTCTACTTTCCAAAATGGGGTAATTTGGGGGGGGGGGTTGTGCCACCTGGGCATTCCATGGCCTCCGAAACTGTGATAGGTAGTGAGGAGTGAAATCAAAAATTTACGGCCTTAGAAAGCCTGAAGGCGGTGCTTGGTTTTCGGGGTCCCGTGCGCGGCTAGGCTCCCAAAAATTCCCACACATGTGGTATCCCCGTACTCAGGAGAAGCAGCAGAATGTATTTTGGGGTGTAATTTCACATATTCCCATGGCATGTTTGAGCAATATAACATTTAGTGACAACTTTGTGCAAAAAAAAAAAAAAAAAAATTGTCTCTTTCCCGCAACTTGTGTCACAATATAAAATATTCCATGGACTCGATATGCCTCTCAGCAAATAGCTTGCGGTGTCTACTTTCCAAAATGGGGTCATTTGGGGGGGGTTTGAACTGTCCTGGCATTTTATGCACAACATTTAGAAGCTTATGTCACACATCACCCACTCTTCTAACCACTTGAAGACAAAGCCCTTTCTGACACTTTTTGATTACATGAAAAAATTATTTTTTTTTGCAAGAAAATTACTTTGAACCCCCAAACATTATATATTATTTTAAAGCAATTGCCCTACAGATTAAAATGGTGGGTGTTTCATTTTTTTTTTTCACACAGTATTTGCGCAGCGATTTTCAAACGCATTTTTTGGGGAAAAAAACACACTTTTTTTAAATTTTAATGCACTAAAACACACTATATTGCCCAAATGTTTGATGAAATAAAAAAGATGATCTTAGGCCAAGTACATGGATACCAAACATGACATGCTTTAAAATTGCGCACAAACGTGCAGTGGCAACAAAATTACTACATTTTTAAAAGCCTTTAAAAGCCTTTACAGGTTACCACTTTAGATTTACAGAGGAGGTCTACTGCTAAAATTACTGCCCTCGATCTGACCTTCGCGGTGATACCTCACATGCATGGTGCAATTGCTGTTTACGTTTGACGCCAGACCGCCGCTTGCGTTCGCCTTAACGCGAGAGCAGGGGGCGACAGGGGTGCTTTTTTTTTCTTTATTTTTTTTCTTTATTTTTTTTTGCTTTTTTATCTTATTTTTAAACTGTTCCTTTCATTTTTTTCTTTAAAATCATTTTTATTGTTATCTCAGGGAATGTAAATATCCCCTATGATAGCAATAGGTAGTGACAGGTACTCTTTTTTGAAAAAATTGGGGTCTATTAGACCCTAGATCTCTCCTCTGCCCTCAAAGCATCTGACCACACCAAGATCGGTGTGATAAAAAGCTTCCCCAATTTCCCAATGGCGCTATTTACATCCGGCGAAATCTAAGTCATAAAATGCTCGTAGCTTCCGGTTTCTTAGGCCATAGAGATGTTTGGAGCCACTCTGGTCTCTGATCAGCTCTATGGTCAGCTGGCTGAATCACCGGCTGCATTCTCAGGTTCCCTGTTGAGACAGGAGAGCCAGAGAAAAACACGGAAGACGGTGGGGGGGGGGGCATTCCCTCCCACTGCTTGTAAAAGCAGTCTAGAGGCTAATTAGCCGCTAGGATTGCTTTTACATGAAAGCCGACCGCTGGCTAAAAAGAATGATACCAAGATGATACCTAAACCTGCAGGCATCATTCTGGTATAACCACTCAAAGTCGTGAATGGCGTACCTGAAGACAAAAAAATGGTTAACAATAAAGCACAGTAAACGGTAAAGTATAAATAATTACATACCTGAAAAGCAAACATGATAAAACATAATAACAATAAAACATTGCAGAATAGAATACAGTAAAAAAGAGCAGAACAATAGAGAGAGAATAGAGAGAGAGAGAACAATAAAACGACAACTATTTTTTTTTATTTTTGTTTGTGTTTTTTTTTTTTACACTTTTTTTTTGTAACTGTAACTTTTATAACTGTAACCGGTTCCAGGTTCGGGTCTCTCAAAATGCGATGGCATCTTGGGAGACCCTGTGAAAGTGTGCCTAGTCTGTGCAATGCTGTACGCTACGCTAATACTCAACTAGTGCATGGTAGCGTTCAAAACATTCACCAAGTGTTACTGCAGTGCTGGTTTGACTACGACCGGGGTGTACTACGCCGCTGGTGCTTGCCAGTTCACCAAAACGCTACAAAGAAAAGTGGCAGTGATCGATCGATACTGCACTTGGGTGGGCTGGACTGGGCTGGGCCGGGCGGAGGGGAAAAACGCAGGTGCTAGCAGGTATCTGGGCTGATCCCGCTAACACTGCGTTTTTGGGAACCCTATACTGCTGGGGACGCTAGTATAGATCTGATCGGATCAGATATTGATGCGTTCAGATACTATACCACTAAGGGAGGTGTACGGTGCGTGTACGGTGCGTGCGTGGGTGTTCGCGGTACTGGCGCTAATCTGACGCTGCCTAGGGCGACGCATATCACCGCCGGGCGATCAGGGGGCTAAACCTTTATTCGGTAATAAACAGCGGGTGCCCTGACACTATAAAAAATAAACAAACTAACCAGCGTCACCCGTAACGGTTATACGGTGATCAGTGGTGAAAGGGTTAACTAGGGGGCCATCAAGGGGTTAAAACATTTATTAGATAGTATATGGGGGTCCCTGTCGCTATAAAACACTGACGGCGAACCTAAATATTTACGTCCCTAACTAGCGTCACCAGCGACACTAATACAGCGATCAGAAAAATGATCGCTTAGCGACACTGGTGAGGGGGGGTGATCAAGGGGTTAAAACTTTATTAGGGGGGGTAAGGGGGGTACCCTAGACCTACAGGGGGGTAATACTCACTGTCCCACCACTGCTAACTGTCACAAACTGACACTATGCAGTAATCAAGAAAAAAAAAAAAAAAAAAACCTGCTTGGTGTCAGTTTGTGACAGGGGGGGGGTGATTGGGGGGGGATCGGGGGGCGATCGGGGGGGGATCGGGGGTGTAATGTATGCCTGGCATGTTCTACTGTGTTGTGTGTGAGTGTTGTGCACTTACATGTCATCTCTCCTCGGCGCTGGAACGGAAACTGCCAGACCGAGGAGAGATGACATCACATCCTCTGCCTCTGTGTACTATACAGAGGCAGGGGATGTTTCTCATTGGCTGGGAGCGATCGCGAGGGGGGGGGCCACGATCGGATGGCCTCCCCCTCGTCTGTCATCGCTCCCAACCAAATGCCGACCGCAGCTGGCACCGGGGGGGGTCCGATCGGACCCCCCACCCGCGGGAAGGCAATCACGTTTCAGGTACGTGATTTTGCCTGCCCGTGCCGCTCTGCTCACGTATATAGGCGTGAGGCGGTCGGCAAGTGGTTAAACTAGGGCTTATTTTCACGGTAGGGCTTATATTGTAGCCCTCCCCGAAAATCACAGTATCACTTTGGGCACTGCTAGGTTCTGATGTAGCACTTTGCACTGTAGATACATATATATAGTATATATACTCTAAACACTCTAAATGTATTCAAAGAAAAATATATACAAAATATACAGAAAAAGATAGTTCCATAGTATCAACAGTTCCAGGCTAACACAATAGTTCACACTCTTCTTCAGGTAGGAACAATCTAAATAATTCACCATTCTCTTCCACAATATATGCTCATCTCACATCAGGAATTCATTTGGCATTTAACTCATTACAACATAAGAAGTAAATCATTGCATTTAATTTCCCGATTGCCCCAATCTCAAATCGATGGCTGTATGTGCTAAATTCAAACTCCATGTCATGGGGAGGTGATCCTGGTTCACACACTATCATCAAAAATACATATTTCTCATTAGTATTTAGTAAAAGCATTTTCAATGATATATAAATCATATCCAATACTAAACATGTTGTTAAATATAATGCACATGACCTGGCCACAAAAATTTGCCCATGATCAAAGACAAAAATAAAAACAAAAAACACACTACAAAAAAATATTACAACAAAAGATGTAAGTCAAAATCTGAATTTATCCCCCTAGGTTGTAAAGTATCTAGAAGGTTTATCCAATGCACCTCACGCTTTTTTAATTTGAGTTCATGATTACCTCCATGTCTATCATGGGGAATGGCCTCAATAACCATAAAGCAAAGTTGAGATACTCTATGTTTCATTTGCAGAAAATATCTTGCTAATGGGAGCTGTATTCATTTATCATGTATAGAATACCTATGCCTGGCTATAGGATCTTTTATTTTCTGTGTGGTCTCGCCAAGGAGGCCGCACAGACATTTAATGATGTAGACAACGAAAGATGACTGACATGTATGATATCCCTTCATTTCTATATTCATGCCACAATGGGGATTACAAAAAGTTTTTCCTTTAATCATAGAACTGCATTGGAGACAACTAAGACAGGGATATGCACCATTATTGGGAGGACCTAAAAAGGTCCTGGCAATATTGGTATTCTGTCTAAATTGATCCAATTTAACTAATTTACTATGTATAGTCCTGCCCTTACTATGAAAGCATGGGGAAGCCCTGAAATTTCTCAATCTGAGGATGATTATCTATAAGTATGGACCAGTGTTTTATCACGATACTATATACTCGTACAGAATAAGAGTGATACTGTGTAACAAATGGTAGTTTTCTAATTGTACTTTTGATACCTCTCCTGTCCAATATATCATTCCTGACTCTATTGATAATTAGTTTAGGGTAACCCCTTCTAATTAGTTTAAGCTCCATCTCATCAAGTTTTTTTTCTTTTTGAACTGGATCACTCACAATTCTTTTTACCCAAGCAAGTTGACTCTCGGGGATTGATTTGAATACCCCTGGGGGTGAAAACTTTTAAATTGTAATGATTGATTGCAATCCATGGTTTTTACATGAAGATCACTCTGTAAGACACCATCACTGATCCTCAAACATGTGTCTAAAAATTGAATTTTTTCTTGACTGTAATTCATGTTGAATTCCAAACCTGGTTTCAAAAGATTAAGATAAGTATGAAACAAAAATAAGGTATCAATGTCACCCCCCACACTGCAAACACGTCATCAATAAAACGAAACCAACACTTACAATAACTTATAAAGAGAACATTACAATAAACAAAAGCATTTTCTATCATATTCATAAAAGTGTTTGCACATGGGGGGGCGACATTGATGTGAAATCATGTGAAGTCACAGTGTATAAACTAGAAATGTCCCATGTTACCAGAATAGAGTCAGCAGGTACAGAAACATCTTTAATTTTTTCCAAAAAATCTAACCTAATAAACGCCTGAGTCTGAAAAATGAGTGGTGTAATACATTTGTCTACATATTTAGCTAAAGGTGCCATTACTGACTCCATACTGGACACTATGGAACCTGTGCATTTTTATGAATCTTAGGTAAAATGTATAGTACTGGAGTAACCGGAAAAACCGCAGTTAGAAAAGTCTGCTTATGACTATCTATTATCTTTTTGTCTACTGCATCCTTCAAAATACTTTTGATCCCTTTCTGAATACGAAATACTGGATTACTATCCAGCCATTCATAAGTAGTATTATCAGACAACTGCCTCATGATTCCCCTCTCATATTTCACTGTATTCATAACTACAATGGATTGCTCTTTGTCGGCCGGCTTAATAGTGATATCTTGCCTGGCCGACAAAGAGTTAAGAGCTGTAATCTCATTACAATCTAAATTGTTGGGTGTATGGTCTATCAAAGACTGATCTTCAAAAAATAATTTGATATCCTGATTCAACCTTTTTTTTGTATGCAAATTATTTTTATTTGGTACAAAAAGTGGTACAAAAAGCTTTATCATATATTTAAAAAAAGTACAATACCGGTAGTTTACACATAAGAAAGATCAAAATATAATCTGTAAATGTTGATTTATAAATTTTGTTGTAGTATGTTAACATTTTAACATTAAACTCTAGGGTTATTGTATATATATATGTAGCAGTGGGATTTTTGCCATCTAATGTTACGCAATGCTGTAATATTGTTAGATTGGTATTTGGCTCCCTCTAGTGGTGCGCAATGTGAAAAATGCTTGTTTAATCTTCACATAACAGCTAAGCAGGAAGTGACCTAATTGTTTTACTATAAAAGACTCACCTACCCACAATGCTCACTCACCTACCCATGAACACTGAGTGACTGAACTGCATGCTGGGTAGGTAATAAAAGGCCCGGCGCTGCCATTTTTCTTTCTCTTCTGGTCGCGTGGCTTGCCTGCAGGGATCTGTGGGGGAGTGTTCCGAAGAGCGCGAATTGCACGGAGCGGAGCGGACCAGCAACCACTGAGAGTGACTTACCACAGTGTGCTGGAGAAGCTGTGTGATCGGGTCTGAGGATCCAGACCGAGGAACCTGACGAAGCCAAGCGAGGGTCCCAGTCATCTTATGGAGCGGAGCAGTGTGACGTGCTGGCTGGCAGCGGAACTGAGACCACTGGAGCGGAGTCATCCAGTTTTCCAGGCCTGGTGTGGTGAGAGGGCTGTCGCCCAGAAGTTATATACAGCACTTCACACGCTTAGACTAATCCCATAGTGTTGCTGAGACATGTAGTTCCATAGAGAGGTCTCATTTAAGTGAACTGAGTCCAACCAGGCCTCAAGCCTATACTCCATTAGGTACTGATTGACAAATTGAGTGTACTTTCAACAGAGGCAGTTATAGGTGTGTTTCATAACCGGAATTGCTTTCATCAATCACTTTTACTTTTACATGTTACTATATTATCTGTTAAACCTTTGGATTTCAAACACTGCAGTATAATAGCTAGCTGAAGAAGGAAGATCAGAGACTATACCACTCACTGGGAGACTTTGTGTTACAGTCACATGCAAAGGATTGCATCATATCTCAGGGGGAACTATTAAGTCATTATACTGTGTTGTGTTGTTTAATAACCTTGCATAGTGTGTCCATACGGCCGTACTGGAAGTGGGAAGGTGCCCAGGGTCAAGGTTTGATCACCTTGAGCACTAGTCCCACGTGGAGATGCGCCTGTAGGGGTAATTTAAGGGATCTTTGAGTGTTAACAATTTACATATACTCTCTGCATTATTGTATTAAGTTTGTGTGTTAATATAGTTATTGTGATTACCGTTCAGACCAGTTTCATTAAACTTACATTCAAGAAAAAGTACAATTGGTGTGAGGCTTGTTCATTCTCCTAAGAGCCCTTTCACACTGGGGCGGGGGCGTTGTTGGCGGTAAAGCGCCGCTATTGTAAGCGGCGCCTTACCGTTGGTATGCGGCCGCTAGCTGAGAAAGGGTTAAAACCACCGCAAAGCGCCTCTGGGCGCCAATGGGCAGGAGCGGTAAAGGAGCAGTATACACTCCGCTCCTTCACCGCTCCGAAGATGCTGCTGGCAGGACTTTTTTTACCGTCCTGCCAGCGCATCGCTCCGGTGTGAAAGCCCTCGGGGCTTTCACACTGGAATGAAAGCAGCGGCACTTTCAGGTCGGTTTGCAGGCGCATTATTAGTGCAATAGCGCCTGCAAACCGCCCCAGTGTGAAAGGGCTCTAACAGGTGGAACAACGGATGCCCAGGTAACGACAAAGGTACATTATACGCATATTGTTATTGTGGGATTGTTCCTTGTTATTAAGCTTCACACCAACACTATTACACAGCTGTGTCAAGCGGGTCAAGCCAATTTATTGGGGGTGGAAAAGCACAGTACAGGCCCAATCAATTACCAGCAGCTCCTTCGGGGGTAAGTGCTACATATACATATCTTATAATGTTCTTCGGACATATGTTACTATTAGTGTCATTCAGGGTTGAAAAAAAGATTGGAAAAGTTTAAGCCATGGGTCCCATTTCTTAATATAAAAATGATTGGTGTTCTGTAGCGTGTGGAATATTTTTTCCATAAGATTAATATTATTAATTTTGGTTTTCAATTGTGTTAGGGGGACCGATGAGGATTTCCAATGGAATGCTATCACCCAATGAATTGCTACACATATTGTGTGGATCAGTCTCATATTATGGGTGGTGAGTAGGGATGAGCCGAACACCCCCCTGTTTGGTTCGCACCAGAACTTGCGAACAGGCAAAAAATTTGTTCGAACACGCGAACACCGTTAAAGTCTATGGGACACGAACATGAATAATCAAAGTGCTAATTTTAAAGGCTTATATGCAAGTTATTGTCATAAAAAGTGTTTGGGGACCTGGGTCCTGCCCCAGGGGACATGGATCAATGCAAAAAAGTTTTAAAAACGGCCGTTATTTCGGGAGCAGTGATTTTAATAATGCTTAAAGTGAAACAATAAAAATGAAATATTCCTTTAAATATCGTTCCTGGGGGTGTCTATAGTATGCCTGTAAAGTGGCACAGTTTTCCCATGTTTAGAACAACACCACAGCAAAATGACATTTCTAAAGTAAAAAAAGTAATTTAACTCTGCTTGTGGCTGTAATGTATTGTCGGGTCCCAGCAATATAGATGAAAATCATTGGGAAAAACAGCATGGGTTTACCTCCCCCAGCCCATTACCAGGCACTTTGGGTCTGGTATGGATATTAAGGGGAACCCTGCACCCAAATGTGAAAAGAAATGGCATGGGTGGGCCCTCAGGCACTATATACTCTGAACAGAACAGAAGTATATATTATACGCCTGCCCTATATACTCTGCAGAAAATTGGGCCTTAGGTGTTGATGGTGCCAGAACACTGTAACCCCTCACAGATACTCTTGTTGGGCACAGGAACTCGCCCTGCTGTGAAATATTTGATCAGAAATTGTAATTACATGCCCCTGTTAAACAGTTGTTGCAGTGCAGTGCTAGCAATTTGGCCAAGCTAGAATTCAGACGCTGAGCATGTGGATGACTGGGACTGAATTTCTTTTCACAGTTTAGCAACTGTGGTAGGGAAATTTGCCTGCTAAATCAGATGGAGGTGTACTGATAGCAGATTGGCTGCAAGTACTTGGGACACCTATTGCTATACCTTCATTCCTCTCAGTGCAGGTTTTTGAGAGGACTGGAGGTACAGTGGGGTTGGAGATCCCAGATGAGGAGCAAGGAGAGGACTGCCTTTTTCTTTGATGTGGGTCTTTCAAGTGCTGTTGCCAATGGACTGCATGGAAGGTCGTCATATGTCTGGTCAAGCATGTGGTGCCCAAGCAGCTGCTGTTCTGGCCATGCTTGATCCGCTTCAGACATATGTTGCAGACAGCAACAGTGCGATCTGCTGCACAAAAAAGGCCCACACCAAGGAACTTTTCTTTTTTTTTAACTTTATTTCTTTATTAAGATATTTATTTTGTTTACAAATACATTAAAATCAAATATCCCTTCAGCCCCCGACCCCTCCCCATTCCCCCCATCGCCCTATCAGGTAAGTGTATAACAACAATAATCATTCATATCTTGGGTGGCCTGAGAGGGGATTGGTGTCATGGGGGCAATCCTGTCTGGTGTTTCATTTAATCTAAATTCCTACTGTCACACTTCCCTCTCATCCCCATTCTCTCACTCATCCATCCTCTTCATTTTCCCTCTTCCTTTGATTCCTATTAGGACACTTTTCATCGTTAAGATATTTTTTCACACTATTATTATTCACATATCAATCCCTCTTGCATCCCACCAAGGTTTCCACATCTTATCATATTTCTTTAAAGTCCCTTGTTTTATATATGCTGCTTTCTCTTTAAGAATTACCACATTAAAACAACATCCTTTCATAGGGGCAACATTAAAAACCCTACAAGCAATTAATCAGAGACATTTTCTTACCTCCTCACTAGGGCCACTAACTCCACTGACAACAAACCCTGACTTCCCCTCAGGAATGGATGGTTCCATCCAATCACTTTACAACAGAAACACTCCACTTCTAGTCGCACATTGTTTAAAGAACAACAAAATCAAGTCTCAAGCATATCTACAAAAAGAAATAGGACAAACACCACTACATTTCAAGGAATACCAACAAATACATGACTTCATCATGAACACTCAGAGACAAAAACATTTCCTTAGACCCTTAACACCCTTCGAAACTATATGTTTTTTGGCTAGTACGACCACTAAGAACATTTCATTAACATACCGTATATACTCAAGTATAAGTCGAATTTTTCAGCCCTTTTTTTTGGGCTGAAAGTTTCCCTTCGACTTATACTCGAGTCCGCGCCGTCTGTCTGCATGATCAGCGTGTCATGCAGGCAGACGGCGGCCGGCGTGTGATGATAATGCACGGAGGCTATTCCAGCTTTCAAAAGCCGCGCCTCCTGCTCTTCTGTGATAGGCTGAACAGCTGTCAGTGTACAGCCTATCACGGACATTCTCTCATCCTCGTCCGTGGTATGAGAATGAGAGAATGTCCGTGATAGGCAGTCAGCGGTCAGCCTATCACAGACGAGGAGGAGGCGCGGCTTTTGAACTGTGGAATGGCCGCCGAACAGTATCATCACACGGCCGCTGTCTGAGGATGGAGATCGCCACAGGAAGGCTACACAGGACACAGGTAGGCTGCACATGCACACAGGACACACATACACACATGCACACATGCACACAGGACACACATGACACACATACACACAGGACACACATGCACACAGGACACACATGTACAGGACACACATGTACAGGACACACATGTACAGGACACATGTACAGGGTACAGGTAGGCTGCACAGGACACAGGGAGGCAGGCAGCTGCAGATGGACATTATTGACCCTCTGCATTTCTCACCCTCGACTTATACTCGGGTCAATAAGTTTTTCCCAGTTTTTTGTGGTAAATTAGGGGTCTCGACTTATACTCGGGACGACTTATACTCGAGTATATACGGTATACTTGGTTGCAGTCCAGCGATTTACAGGAACCTAACAGACACAAAACTTTCTGGGAATCAACCCGGAACAAACCCATTACAAAAGACCAATGGCTACAAGCATGTGTGTTTGCACACAAGTGTGCAATCAGTGTGAGATTACAGGAAACTTCATTCAAAATCCTAACAAATTGGTATATTACACCAAATAAATTACACAAATGGTTTCCGACAATACCTGGACATTGCTGGCGCTGCAATCGGGAAGAAGGCACTCTATTCCACATCTGGTGGGAATGTGATTTGATTAAACCCTTTTGGAACCAAGTAATCAAGATCATAAAACACATCACAAAAATGAAAATTCATTAAGACGCTGCTTGCTGTCTTATAAATATTACCAATTGCCCCCCAAAAAAATACAAAAACTCCCTGACCAGATTCTTAATCACAGCAGCAAAAACAGTAATACCAAGACACTGGAGAAACACCCCCGCACCTACAATTAAAGAATGGTTGGAAGAGATACATCTCCTCAAAGGTATGGAGGAGATCAGGGCAACAGCACAAGGGAATACAGAAAATTTTAATAAAATATGGCAGCCGTGGATTATCTTTAAATTTTCTGATTCTTATAACACTTTCACATAGGGATATACCTCTTAACATAAAGAAATGTGAATAATTACATCTCTCTTATATTTTATTTACTCTTATTTCCCTCTCTTTACTTTTCATTTCTGTTACTATATATATTTAGAAGGGTATTTTTAGAGACCCTTGAATTTATTTTTCTCTTGAATTAAATAATAGATTTTGATACATAAATTCAGAGTATTTCAAATAAACAATTGATGTAAAGATAGGCTGATTAAAAAGCCATTTTGTTGGTTTCGCTAGTAAAATACTTTATCATTAAATTCAATTATATACAGTTATATTTTTATATGATACTCATGTACAAATGTTAGTATGATTGTACAAATGCTATATTTTAACATCAATAAAAGCTTATTGTTTAAAAAAAAAAAAAAGAATTACCACATTTATGCTATTTATCCATTCTCTACCAGACGGAGGCGACACCGACAGCCATCTCAGGGCAATCAGTTTCCTTGCCCGAAATAGGCATCTCAGAACTGCCATCTGGTTGATTCCCGGGTTTCCAACTCCTTCAATAATCGCAGGAGACAATACTTCGCCTCCAACCTAGTGAAGGTTCCAAACACCCGGTCAATGGTTCCTGTCACCTCCGCCCAGTAGCAAAACATCTTCGGGCATCTCCAAAACATATGTATCATATCTCTTTCCATGTCCCCACACCGGGGGGGCAGCTTGCATCCAGCCGTCGGCCAAATTGAAAAAATTTACGAGGACTATAATAGGTTCTATATAATAGGAACAGATGTGACATCCTCTGAGAAGGAGAGAGTAATACCAACGCAGCCACTTCAAGAATTCTTTTCCACTGTATTTCGGAAATATCTCCCACATCTTTTTCCCACTTCCTCTTATACATAGGGGCCTCTATCCCTCCCATTCTCCCCTTGTTTATATATGGGTATATTTTCAAGATTAAATCTTTCCCTGTTTCTGCATCAATTATTTTTGGAGAACTGGGATTGTGCTCCATTCTAAAGTCCTCCCTCTAAACTGTTCCTCCAGTGCGTGCCTGACCTGCAAATACCCATAGAAGGATCTATTTGATAGAGCAAATAGTCTGAAAAGTTTTCAGGTCACCATCTTGGTATAGCTGAGCGATAAATTTTATTCCACATCTCTCCCATTCTCTTACTGTCCCCATCTTCTGCAGTTCTCCCAGTTTGCTATTCTTCCATAGGGGGGTATACTCTTTGAGTACACTCTCATCATTAAACTCAAAGTAGGGAGTCCTGATGAAAAGGATCCTGCCTCCAGAGCTTTCACTATTGAGTCATGTGGTATATTTTGTAGAAGCATTTTTCTCCCTGCCTCTCCCCCTTCCAGGTTACACCCCCCCCATGTACTGGAGTTGTGACGTGAGAAAGTAGCTAAAGGGGTGTGGGAGCGCTACTCCTCCTTCCTGTTTTTGTAACTGCAGAGTATTCAATCGAATTCTTGCCGACCCACCCTTCCAGATCAATTCCCTGAACACTGTGTCTATCTTTTGAAACCACATTTTATACAGCCAAATTGGGGAGTTATGCAATACATAAAAAAGTTGCGGCATCCAGATCATTTTAATTAAATTACAACGACCTGCCACGGATATTGGCAGGCGTTTCCACACTTTTATCTTCCTCCTAAATTAGTCAGTGACGGGACTATGGACTATATTATCTACTACATACTATTGAGGGTCTCTGGATACATTTATACCCAGGTATTTTAATTTATGTACTACTTGGATCTGGGCCACCTCCTCAGGCAAGGGGCCTCCCAGAGGATCTACTGGCAGAAGGCTAGATTTTTCCCAATTTATCTTAAGGGAGTCCTGCGTATCACCAAGAAATAACAGAAGGTCATCCGCATATAATGCTACTTTTTCTTCCAAGTCACTCCTTCTAAAACCCTTCCCCTGAGCAGAGGACCACAGGGCAATGGCCAGAGGTTCAATTGCGATGGCAAAGAGGAGGGACTTTTCAAAATCAGCGGGGAGTCAGCAGCGCCCTGCACCTGCGGAGCTCTGCAGTGTAATGCAGTAGGGTGGCTGCCCTTAAGCTGCCCCTAGAGGACATCCTGCCTCGTTGGAGTTGTGCCTCCTCCTCTCTTCTATCAGGTACCCATGTAGAGTCAGTGACCTCATCATCCCCTCCCTCCTCGTCACTGGAGTAAACTTGGCAGTATGCTGCGGCTGTGGGAACATGACTGCCAGTTTCTTGTCCTTCTTGGGCACCCCCTCTCTCTAGGCTCATGTTACTCCCTTCCTCAATCTGGGAACCAACATCGGAGCCTTCTAATCGCAGCGCATCCTCCAGCAGCATGTACCCGACACTAGACTAGACTGACTATATATATATATATATATATATATATATATATATTAAATACACTGCCACTAACTGAATAACCTGCCTGCTTAATCTAAATCACACTATCTCTCTGTCCACACCAACAACACTACACAGGGCCACTGTGTAGGCAGCCTTATATAGTGTGGTGCGTGGGTGCCTTTGGCCAATTATGGCTCTCTTAGCAGAGGGCACTGGGATTGGCCAAAGCATGCAGGTCAGGTGCATGCTTTGGCCAATCATCATACAGCAATGCACTGCGATCTTGCGGTGCATTATGGGGCGTTCTGTGGGCACTCGAATTTCCTGCGAATGCTCCATAATGTTCGTTCTTCGGCGAACGAGCGAACACCCGATGTTCACATCTAACTTATGTTCGAGTCGAACTTATGTTTGACCCGAACATCGAGCTCATCCCTAGTTATAATCTTTGATGTCCGGGTGTAATTGTATTGCTGTGGCTAAGGGTTCAATTGCTAGAGTGAATAGTAAGGGGAAAAGGGGACATCCCTGACGTGTACCCCTACCCAACTTGAAAAAGTCTGAATTACATCCTGGTAGACTTATCCTAGTAGTTGGGTTGTGATAAAGAGCTTGAAAGGCGTGGGAAAATTCTCCTTTGAATCCATATCTTTTCAGTATTATATCAAGGAAATTCCAGGATACACTGTCAAATGCCTTATTAATATCAAGGCTAAGTAATAGGACTGATATGAAGTTTATACATGTGCATCTTGAATTATGTTCAATACTAATCTTATATTGTCAGTAATTTCTTGGGGGTGAGTGACCAGTTGATTTGTATTATTCTTGAGTTTATAAATGTAGGTGGGTTTTAGTAATTGATTAAGTTTGCTGGCAAACATAGTAGAACATGCATTACTGGATAGGAAAAAATTTGCTTTTGACCAGCGAAGTGCCTTTTCTGCTTTAAATGTGAGTAATGAGTCCAATTCATTATGTTTTTGAGAAATTAATTTGTAGGTGTTTGGATCATGTGAATTGGTATGATCTTTATATAGGCTGTAGAGATCTTTGGTGAGAGAGTGAATTTTTTCTTGTTACATTGTGCTGCTCTTTTAATGAGGTGTCCTCTCAATACAGCTTTATGGGCTAGCCATAGTGTAGTTGGAGAAATATCTGGAGTTGAATTCAATGTAAAATAGTCTTTTATTTCTGATGCAATCTCATTTTGGAGTGTGGGATCTGTTAATAATGATTCATTAATTCTCCATGAATATGGGGTGGAAATAAGGCCTATAAATTGAGTACTAAGAGTGGTGATATGGTGCTCTGACCGGGAACAAGGGTATATTGAGGCGTCAAGGGTGTTGGCTAGGCTTATTGGGGTGCAAAATATGTAGTCTATTCGTGAATATGAATTGTGTGGGTGAAAATAAAAGGTATACTCACGTGCGCCTACATTTAATGCTTTCCAGGAGTCTATCAGTTGTCATTTATGTGCGTAATAAAAGAAAAAAAGGAAATAAAACTGCGCTAAGAAGTAGGTGAAAAAGTGATACATAATTAACAAAAACTAATGATTGTGAAAGCAGCAATTCAAAATATATGACACCCATATACTGCCAGGTCACCTTGAGCCTAGGTGACAGATGCACTCTGTAGGAGTCAGAAGTGCACCGCTAGGTAGTGGACCCTAGGACTGACTGCTGCGGATTGAACCCTGGGAGGTTCAGGAAGCAGGTCTACTGGATCACTGACACAGATCCCACTGGGAGCTAGAGCATAGATTCCCCAGGGCGCGGAGTCTAAGAGCCAGCAGGTGTTCACCAGAGCATCTAGTGGTGAGGATGAACTGTGCTGCAGTCTGGCTCCAGGTCGCGGTCCCCCAGGGTCTCACAGCTCACGCTCACGGTAGACTACAGGAGAAGAGGAAGGAGGCAGCAGGCTGGAACAACAAGGAAAGTAAGGGATAAGCCAAGGTCAGGGCCACAAGCAGACAAGGACAACAGCGTTCACGCCAAGGTTCAGGGTCACAGGCAAACAGGGATGGTCGGGGACACGCCAAAGGTCAGGGTCACGAGCAGACAGGAATAGTTAAGAACAGGCCAAAGTCGGTAACTGGAATCAGACTTAGGAAACACAGCAAGTACACACGAAAGATAACACACAATGGTTGATCAGCACTGCTGGCTTGCAGTGCACAGGTTAATATAGGGTTCCCTGATAGGGCCTGGGGTGGGTCCATGCTTAGAGGTGAGGTTACAAAAGCAGTCAGGTGAGGGTCAGCTGGTCTCTAGAGATGAACACATAGAGACAGGTAAGCTGACCGACAAACTCTATTGCATAACCATGACATATACCAAATATTAAGAAAAAGAAAAAACACCTGAATCGCACTATAAAATATTGAGATCTCAACCCAAATTAAAAATAGCATATATCCAAGACTAGATTGATGAACTGCATAAAGTCATATGGGTACATGTACTGTAATACATAACATAGAACTCAGTGATGGTTATCAATGTGATCTGTAACTCAATAAATTAACAAATGAAGTCTCTAAATTAGGTGATAAAAAATTGTCCACCCGTGAAAAATGGAACAGCATAAAAGTCCACACAAAAAGGAATCTTCAACTGTTGTATAACCAAAATTGTGTGATCCACCACCAGTGTAGAAGGACTTACTCCTTACCAGACAGAGATGATCCCCCATTACAGAGGATCATAGAAGGCATGTCAACTGTGATGGCAAGTATCTCCCGTGCTAGACTGCCGTTGTACCTCAGATCATCACATAAATCAAATCATCAGATGGGAAGCATGGCATGTAACAGAAATAGAAGAAACTCCGATCGTGTAAAACCTTTAACAATTTATTTAGTATAAAAAGGACAAATGCACACTTACAAACGTAGTTTGGTAATCAAGATTAAAGTCTGTTGTGTCGGCCGAACACACACGGACAGACCCGTCCTGCTGGAAACAAACACAGAGATGGAGGTGACGTCAGCGTGTCGTCCTGCTCCGACCTACGCGTTTCGTGATAGGTAATGTCATCCAGGGGCACGGGCGGCGCGCTGCGTCACCTCCATAAGTACCGGAACCTCATAGCCAAGCCTCACTCTGAACCGCGATCCACCAATGGGCATCCAAGATGCCCGAAATGGACCGCAAGGTCAAAAGCGAATGGCCAATGGGTATTAAAAAATGTTACTAATAATAATAAGACTTATAATAAAATAGAATGATATAAAAAGGAGCCAAATATCTAATGTCGCTCTGGTGTTCCATATGACCCACCAAGATGAGACACAGATAAACAAAAAATAAAAAATAAAATAAACGGCACCCCTATATGTTTCTCAAATAAGGGTTCAACCAAAGATATCGAGTGCTAATGGACTCCATCGAACTCAAACTATTCATAAGGACCTTTATATTGCAAAAAGGACCTTCCATGTATATGTCAAGGAGGTTGCTGGTAAAAAGATGCATGTTCATATCGATCGCAAGCCTAACCAGCAATACGATCGGCATGTTAAGGACGGTACACATGGAGTATTTAAACCAATACGGCATTGATATAATTAATATCTGATGATTAAATGTAAACAACATTTAAATAACCAGCTCCTCTCACTGATCTAGTGGATATAAATAAATCTTAAATGTTTTGAGTCAAAACAAATAATCTAAAACCAGAAACAGATAAATTGTAACAATTGGAGCCACAGCCACAATGAAAAATACTGACATCTAGTGGTACGATCATAGAATGCACAGCAAAATTTCATTGCAGATGAGATAAAACCACTATATTCAAACCAAAAGAATCCCTATTGAACCTTTATATGGAGTTCCCGAAAGCCCATAACTGGTGCCACAAAATATAAATGTAAAATTTAAAATATGTATAAAAGTGTAAAAAATAAATGTAGGAAATAAAATACAGTATAAGAGGATATATGAAACAGCCCACTGAATTTACGCATTGATATTAAAAAGCCTGAAATTTGGTGGACAGGGGCTCAAAGCACCAATGAACCCACAATCCACAATTAAACTCCATAACCGGCCTTACAGTAGGCTATCCAGTCAGATGCATAATGCTCAGGAATTGTTGATAAAGGCATTTATGTCGGTATCGACATTGAGTCCAAATGGGACATAAGATTTGAGTCTATGGATCCAGGACATTTCACATTTTTAAAATCTCCCTTACCAATGACCCACCCCTCCAATGGTCCACCTCCCAAAGATTCATAAAAGTCTTACTTGCCCCCCGGGATGCCCTATAGTCAGTGGCATTGACTCGGTCACGTCCTAGGTGGGCAAGTATATAGATCATTACTTACAGCCCCTGGTACAGAGGGTTCCCTCGTTTATTAAAGATAACAAACAGGTTATCAATATGCTGTCCACTATCACCCCTAAAAAAGGACTATGGTTGGTCACAGATGATGTGACCTCCCTTTACACCATCATCCCCCACTCCCTAGCTTTAGAGGCAGTTGAGTTGTATTTGACTAGAGGGTCCGGTTTGGTTCCTACTCAGACTAATTTCATCATGGAACTACTAGAGTATGCAGCCAGTCACAACTATTTCTGGTTTGACCATCAATTTTATCGCCAGGATAGGGGTGTGGCTATGGGGGCTAAATATGCCCCCAGCTTGGCCAATCTTTTTCTGGTCAAGTGGTAGGAGGACGTCGTCAATGCCCAGGGCAGACCTGAGTTGGTCCTCTGGGCAAGATATATTGACGACGTCCTCCTCCTATGGGATGGCAGTGAGGCCGCACTTCAAGACTTCATGTTGTTTCTCAATGACAATAACAGAGGTATCAGGCTGAATTTTGAAGCTAGCCGTGAAGAAAAAAATTACCATCAAAAGTGACAAATGCATAACATCTACTTATTTTAAGCCGACTGATAAAAACTCTTACATTCCCTTGGATAGTTGTCACTATGAGCCTTGGTTGAGGGCAGTTCCCTATGGCCAGTATGCACGTTTAAGATGTAATTGCACTGAAGTTGAGATTTTCGATAGCCAGGCAACTGTTCTCACCAATAGGTCCATGGAGAAGGGGTATGATAGTGGGGTTCTGTCAAGAACTCTTTAATCTATACGGGATAAAGATAGGATGACGCTTTTAGTGTATAAACAACAGGATAGGGACAACACCCAATTCTCTTTGCCATTTATCACTACGTTTTCAACGCAACATCGTAGTGTCAGGAGGTTGATTCAGAAACACTGGCATATCCTAACCAGCGATCAAGTTCTTGGCACTATATTACCAAAAAATCCCTGGGTTGTGTTCAAAGGAGTATCCTCCCTTGGCAATAGGATTGCCCCTATGGTTCAAGATCCACCAAGTCTGAATAGAATTTTTTTTCATAATCTTACCGGTTACCACAGGTGTAAAAAGTGTCAGGTCTGCACCATCAATAGGTGCAGAGACAGGAAAATCGACCAGTTTACTTCTACCAGTACCTCACGTACATATAGGGTAGAACCATTTATAATCTGTTCATCTGAAGGTGTGGTCTACCTTATACAGTGTCCTTGTGGTTTACAGTACGTGGGGAGGACCAAAAGGGCACTTAAGGTCAGACTGATTGAGCATATAAATAATATTAGGAGGGGTTTCGACAAACATCCGGTATCAAGACACTACGATGAAGTTCATGATAGGAACCCCTCCAATACATTATATATGGGTATCGACAAGTATCGACCCCATTGGAGGGGTGAGTCATTGGTTAGGGAGATTTCAAAATGTGAAATGTCCTGGATCCATAGACTCAAATCTTATGTCCTATGTGGACTCAATGTCGATACCGACGTAAATGCCTTTATCAACAATTCCTGAGCATTATGCATTTGATTGGATAGCCCACTGTAGGGCCGGTTATGGAGTTTAATTGTGGATTGTGGGTTCATTGGAGCTTTGAGCCCCTGTCCACCAAATTTCAGGCTTTTTAATATCAATGTTTAAATTCAATGGGCCGTTTCATATATCCTCTTATACTGTATTTTATTTCCTACATTTATTTTTTACACTTTTATACATATTTTAAATTTTACATTTATATTTTGTGGCACCAGCTATGGGCTTTCGGAAACTCCATACAAAGGTTCAATAGGGATTCTTTTGGTTTGAATATAGTGGTTTTATCTCATCTGCAATGAAATTTTGCTGTGCATTCTATGATCGTACCACTAGATGTCAGTATTTTTCATTGTGGCTGTGGCTCCAATTGTTACAATTTTTCTGTTTCCGGTTTTAGATTATTTGTTTTGACTCAAAACATTTAAGATTTATTTATATCCACTAGATCAGTGAGAGGTGCTGGTTATTTAAATGTTGTTTACATCTATTCATCAGATATTAATTATATCAATGCCGTATTGGTTTAAATACTCCATGTGTACCGTCCTTAACATGCCGATCGTATTGCTGGTTAGGCTTGCGATCGATATGAACATGCATCTTTTTACCAGCAACCTCCTTGACATATACAGGGAAGGTCCTTTTTGCAATGTAAAGGTCCTTATGAATAGTTTGAGTTCGATGGAGTCCATTAGCACTCGATATCTTTGGTTGAACCCTTATTTGAGAAACATATAAGGGTGCCGTTTATTTTATTTTTTTATTTTTTGTTTATCCGTGTCTCATCTTGGTGGGTCATATGGAACACCAGAGCGACATTAGATATTTGGCTCCTTTTTATATTATTCTATTTTATTATAAGTCTTATCATTATTAGTAACATTTTTTAATACCCATTGGCCATTCGCTTCTGTCCTTGCGGTCCATTTCGGGCATTTTGCATGCCCATTGGTGGATCACGGTTCAGAGTGAGGCTTGGCTATGAGGTTCCGGTACTTAGGGAGGTGATGCAGCGCGCTGCCCATGCCCCTGGATGACGTGACCTATCACGAAACATGTAGGGGGAGCAGGACGACGTGCTGATGTCACCTCCATCTCTGTGTTTGTTTCCAGCAGGACGGGTCTGTCCGTGTATGTTCGGCCGACACAACGGACTTTAGGCTTGATTACCAAACTAAGTTTTGTAGTGTGCATTTGTCCTTTTTATACTAAATAAATTGTTAAAGGTTTTACACGATCGGAGTTTCTTCTGTTTCTGTTACATGCCATGCTTCCCATCTGATGATTTGATTTATGTGACGATCTGAGGTACAACGGCAGTCTAGCACGGGAGATACTTGCCATCACAGTTGACATGCCTTCTATGATCCTCTGTAATGGGGGATCATCTCTGTCAGGTAAGGAGTAACCCCTTCTACACTGGTAGTGGGTCACACAATTTTGGTTATACAACAGATGAAGATTCCTTTTTGTGTGGACTTTTATGCTGTTCCATTTTGCACGGGTGGACAATTTTTTTATCACTTAATTTAGAGGCATCATTTGTTAATTTATTGAGTTACAGATCACATTGATAACCATCACTGAGTTCTATGTTATGTATTACAGTACATGTACCCATATGACTTTATGCAGTTCATCAATCTAGTCTTGGATATATGCTATTTTAATTTGGGTTGAGATCTCAATATTTTATAGCGCGATTCAGGTGTTTTTTCTTTATGTGCGTAATAGTTGTTTTTGAAAATGTTTTTGAGTTTTGGTTTTGTTTACTATGATCAGGGTTAGGTTGGAAAGCTGAGTTAAATTCTCCTCCCAAAATAATATGTGGTGAATGATATTGTTGTAATGTATTAAAAATGTGGGGGGCGTGGCTTGGCGAGAGGAGTTGATGGCCGCATGAAGACTGAGCTCCGGAGTGGGCTGTAGATCTGCCTTACACAGCGATCACTGCTGAAATAGAATGGGCAGACTTTCAAGAGAAGGAACTCAGTACAGCCACCCACGAGCATCAGGAACTGCTAGAAACAAGCAGATCCCTGACATTTTCAAATCCCAGGCACAGAGCAGGAGAAGCATGGCAGGAGCCAAGATGGCGCGGGCTCAATTACAGGAGGAGGATGACGACTTTGATGATGAGTCACTGGCAGCATGTTAGAATCTGGTAAGAGACCCCTCACCACCTGAACTCCCACTAACTTATGCAGCAATGATGGATATTGCTGCAGACATTAAAAATTTGTTTTCTGCTGCCATAACTGATCTAAAGGCTGACATAATCATGCTCACAGAGCAAATGGCGGCAGGCAAGAGAGCAGGGAGACACAGGGAGAAAGCAATCAAAAGACTTATAGGGCGTACACACGGTCGGACTTTGTTCGGACATTCCGACAACAAAATCCTAGGTTTTTTTCCGACGGATGTTGGCTCAAACTTGTTTTGCCTACACACTGTCGGACAAAGTTGTCGGAATTTACGATCGCCAATGACGCGGTCACGTACACCACGTACGACGAGACTAGAAAAGGCCGGTTCAGAACTAAGCGTGGCACCCTTTGGGCTCCTTTTGCTAATCTCGTGTTAGTAAAAGTTTGGTGTGAGAGACGATTCGCGCTTTTTCAGACTCGTGGCTTTCAGATCGTTTTCTGCCATTCAGTTTGTGCTTGTGGGTTTGTATCTGCTCTTCAGTGCGTGCAGTCAGTTCGTATCAGAGTTTTCTGTGTGATCTTGCCTGCTCATTGCTGTTTTTCAGGTCGCTCTTCACAGGCCTTGCTGTTCTTCAGTGCGTTCTGTTACTTCGTTCTGAGCAGCCGACCATTTTCTAGTCATGTTTCGTATGCGTACTCCTCGTAGAGTTCGTGCTATGCGGGGGCTTGGTGTTGGGGTCCTGACCTTGACACAAGTCCAGTCCATGAACAGGGTGGGGAGGAGTTCATGGACCAAGAATTGGTTGCTTCAGCGTGACCAGTTCTCTCATATGCCTTTGCTCCGTGAGATCCGTGAGAATAATCCTAATGATTTCAGGAACTTTCTCCGGATGACGGACCCCGTGTTTCACCGTTTGTTGGCTTCGCTGACCCCCTATATCAGCAGGCAGGATACCTGCATGAGGCAAGCCATCACTCCGGAGCAGAGGTTGGTCGCTACCTTGCGGTATTTGGCCACAGGGAGAAGCCTGCAGGACCTCAAGTTCTCGACAGGCATCTCCCCCCAGGCTCTGGGGATCATTATCCCAGAGACCTGTTCTGCCATCATACAGGTCCTGCAGAAGGAGTATATGAAGGTAAGATTTTTATCCTTTAATATCACATTTTATTGTATTGAATGTTTGCTAATATATTGTATTTCTTTCCTCATTCCCTAATTACCATGATTGTAATATGCTGTGAATGTCCCCTTTGTTCTCATGCATGCTGGATTTTTATGTAATTATTATTTTAGGTCCTTCATACATATTTGCCCTTCAATAACCTCCCCAGCATGGTGTCTCCTGGCCCTATATTCACCTCATGTAGTCACTTAACAATGTATTTTTTCTGCTCCATAGTAGTGCTTTACCCCAAACACCCCCTAAAATGTTTGGAAATGTTATTTTTGATTTAAATGCATGCAGAGTGCCAGAGGCTTTTTTTTGTGGTGTCCCCAAATAATTTTTAGTAACCCTCCCTCCCCCAACTGCTAAGTCAGCTGATCCCAATTCTCTATCTATCCTCAATCATCTATCTGCTGACTTTGCCAAACCCATACACACTATACCCATCTCTTTACTGGTCAGATTTATGGATGAATTCCCCAAAGCATGTAGTGCAAGGGCCTGCCTGTATACTTTCCAATGGTACTGTTTAAAGTTTTTGTATCCTTTTATTCTCTTGATAGGCAATAGCAGAATGTCCAAATGTCCTCAAATGTGTACAGTGTGTATTTATATCTTTGTATTATGACACTTACCTGTCCAGTGGGCTGCCAATAGTGTAACTAAGGAGGGGCTGTTCCAAGTAATACCCTGTATTTAGGCATTCATCTCTCAATGAAGTGAAGAGGGTTACCCGTCCAAGAGTTCCCCCCCCCCTATAATGTTAGAAATGGCCCATGAGAGGGGGGGAGGGGGAATATGATAGGTGTACCTTATACTTTGGCCTTGTTAAATTTCCCTTAATAAATGCTATCTGGAGGTTGCCCCATAATGTTTGTGTCTAATCTGCTTGCCAGGTTTCTGTGAAAAAATAGTAATGTTTATTGTTTTTTCCTCAACAGTTTCCTTCCACGCCACAGGAATGGCAGACTGTGGCCTCCCACTTTGCCCAGCAGTGGGACTTTCCTAACTGCGGAGGGGCAATTGATGGGAAACACGTCCACATCGTCCCACCACCCAACTCGGGGTCGTACTATTATAATTACAAGGGGTTTAATAGTATAGTGATGTTGGCGGTGGTGTCGGCTAATTACGACTTCTTGTATGTGGACGTGGGGAAGAATGGCCGGATGTCCGATGGTGGAGTGATCACCCAGACGGAGTTCTACAGGCGTCTCCAGAATGGCAGCTTGGACTTGCCAGCTCCAGAGGACAATGTGGAAGGTCTCCCATTTGTGTTCGTTGCTGATGAAGCATTTGCGCTGGGGGACCACCTGATGCGGCCATTCCCGATGAGGACCCTCACCCCGGAACAGAGGGTTTTTAATTACCGGCTGGCCAGAGCCCGAAGAGTGGTGGAGAACACATTTGGAATCCTGGCCAGCCGGTTCCGACTATTACTGACACCCATCCATATGGCGGAGTATAAACTGAACCATATAATACTTGTGTGCTGTGTTCTCCATAATTTTTTAAGAAGACATTCGGCCAACTATGCTGGCTCAGTTGGGCCTGAGGCCGGAATCCTACATCCAACAACACTGATGGCTCTTGAAAGTGGCCGTCCTGGCTTGCCCTCCCTGAGTGCCCGTGATGTCCGGTTACAATACCTGGAGTTCTTTGCGGGTAGGGGGGCTATCAATATGCCTGAAAATCTGTGAAGCCTTTTTATAATAAAAAAAAAAAAAAAAAATCTTTGTGGACATTTACTGCTTGTGTTTGTTTGAGCTGACCCTGACAGAAATGTGTGGAGTCCAGAAAATGGCGTGATTGTGTAACCTTATACAAAGCACTGTTGGCTGTTATTTACTAAATGCAAAGACACTTTTCACTACAAGTGCACTTGCAACTGCACTTAAACTGCACTTGTAGTGCAAAGTGGATTTGCCCTTAGGAAATAACCCCCATTTTCTCATAAAACAACAATTACATCACCCCAAAAATGTTGTAGCGTTGAGACAATAATCCACACATTCTTGATTAACAATCTTTTTAATACCTGCACAATCACATGTGCATTTACCAAAGGTTTTTCTGACAAACCAACATGTTTGTTGTATACCAATTTTTGTGGTGGCATTATCCAAAATCAAAATGTGCATTTTATAGAAAACAGGCCTGTGTAAAACCAACAAGAAAGACACAAATCTTGATCTTACAAAGTTCACATTTGGTAGAACTAGAAGGCAATATCAGACATCAGTATTTAGGAACTGGGTTTGATATTGCGTTCAGATGGGGGGAAATCACCCCAGGAAGAGCCAAATTTGGAAGATGCACACAAATTTCACAATGTCAACATGTGCTATCTGCCATCACGGTGGATCAAGGGATGTGTTTTGGGGGAGAAACCCCTTCCTCACTGCTACTTTATTATTGAGGAAGGGGTTGCACCCCCAAAACGCGTCCATTGATCTCCCGTGATGGCAGATAGCACATGTTGACACACTGTGTGCATCCTCCAAATTTGGCTTTGGGAAAAATCACAAAAACATTTAGAACATTGTAGCACACAAAAGAAGAAAGTGATTTGGAGGGGCTTTAAACTCGCCCCAAAACATCAATGATATTTTTATATTTTGGAATAACATCATTGATGTTTTGCTTGATTATTTCCAATTGTAAATTACACCCCATGATCTCCCCGATCAGGATCTGGGCACTTTCGGATGTGAAAGGATCTGGATCCACAACCTCACGATCACCTAAAAAGAGAGGAACCCCAAAATAAATTTGGTTTCTAAAAAATGCCGCCATCCATCTCTTATCTGAGCCTGTGGTCGCAGACACTCACCTGTTGTGGTGACTAGTTCCACCACGTCTTCTTCCTCCTGCTCAGCTTGTCTTTGGGGTATTTCCCCTTCTTCCGGAGGTGGGGGGTCTCTGGTCTCCTCGGATGAGGGGTGTCCTCCGAGTCTTTGCTCCCCTATGTAAAACAAAAATGGTATAATTAGCACACAGATATTTGATGGCAGAACTATAAATAGGAAACATTGCTTGGAAGTTGGGTACAATTATCTATTTTAGCAGAGTTCCAAGATGTAATTTTTTTTAATGCCCTTTGTCAAGCTGCAATACTTTAACTGTTTGGTACAAGCTTCACAGATGGAGACCCCCCTATAGTATACACTGGAGCACCTGTGTGGCCCCCCTAATAAAAATGGTGTTCTGGGGTCCCACACTAGTGCTCCAGTGTCCAGATGTGAAAACAGTTGCTCAGTGTCCTCTCCTTACACACAATCTAGTTTGCATTTCATTCTAGTAACAAAGCCATCTACACAACCCAATTCTTTGAAGACAAGTATAGGGCCTCAAAATGGTGGCCAAATGCATATGGGCTAAACAATGGTATTTTATATTTGGAACGAAAAATGGTTGATCCGAACGAATAATGTGCCCATGAACATGAAAGTTGCCATTTTAAACTGTACAACAGTTCCTAAAAGCACATGGAGCAGCACGAACGTTATAAACATACAGAATAGGAACACAGCACAACTACTTACTTTTTTGCAGCACTCTCCGGATCTTTCTGTACTGCTCATGTTCTCTGAATTTGAGGTCCGAACAACCGCTTCCTGAGCTGATCTTTCGATCGGCGTACCCCGAAATTCCGGTGCAGACTCCTGACCACTTTCGCCATGATCTTGGCCTTTCGGACATTGTGGTTGGGGTAAGGCCCATACTTCCCATCATAGTCGGCCTTCTTCAGGATGTCCACCATCTCCAACATCTCCCCAAAGGACATATTTGAGTCCTTAAATCTCCTTCTGGATCGGGACGTTTCAGGCTCCGGCCTTTCCTCCTCCTCTTCCTCGTTGCTACAATTAGCACGATCCTGCTGTCTATCCGCCATGTGCTCTTCCCCCACTGCGCCGAAAGAAAAGGGGCGGGAAATAGACTAGAAAGAACGTCAGGGGCGGGCGGAGTTATACGCATGCGCAGTGTGTATAAAGCGTAACACACGTGCGTCTTACGTACGATCTGTGAGCGGAGGAAGGAGCATCGGATACGCCGATCGTGCTAACAAAGGTAAGATCTAAACTTGGGCCTATACTGCTTCGAAATGGAAGCCTATATTGTAACAAGATTAGGAGAGTTTTGCCTGACATTAGGGTTTGTCTTGTGTTGTGTCTTGCAGAGAAAATGGATGGGTTCAACGACCACAATTTCCTGCCCCTGTTTATTGACAAATACAGGGAGCTGCCCTGTCTGTGGCAGGTCAGACACCCACATTATAATCATAAACAGAAGAGGCAGGCAGCGCTGGAGAAACTGCTGGAGTTGGTGAAGCCAGTGATCCCCACAGCAACCATCCCCTATTTAAAAGCTAAAATTGGTGGCCTGAGGAGCACATATCTTAGGGAGCGCAAGAAGGTCACAGATTCCCAGAGGTCCAGAGCTGCAGCAGATGACGTTTATGTCCCCAGGCTGTGGTACTATGAGAGACTGCGATTTCTGTCAGACCAGACTGAAGTCAGGGAATCACTCTCTACTCTTCCTTCCACGCTTCCTTCCATACCAGCTGAGGCTTCCGATGTCCAACCTGGGCCTTCCAGCCAGGAAGAAGTGGAGGAGCCCAGCTGGAGTCAGGTATAGCATTCTTCTACAGATTTCTGGTCAATAAATAAATGATGTTTATTAGATGTTATTATTGATCACTAATTGCTGATTAAAAAAAGTGTTTTACATATCAATAGACAGTAGTGGGCACCCAAAATTGGGAGAAGAATGAAAACTGCTGGGCTCAGAAGGATAGTCTGTTATATTTGTTAACATTGAATTTGCAGCAGTCAGGAGGTGAAAAATTGTGTGTGATTGATTGAAAAAATACTAAAACTATGTCCCTTTTTCATACACAGGAAGACCTCAGCCAGGAGGAGGCTGTGGAATGTGGCAGTCAGGAGGAGGCGGGGATTAGTGGCAGCCAGGAGGAGGCGGGGCTAAGTGTCAGCCAAGAGAAGCCTGGGACCAGTCGCAGCCTGACTGAGTCTCAGGTTCCTCCCCTCCGCCTGCCACATAAACGAGCCAGGAAGACAACTCCCAGTCCCGTGCAGGATTCAGCGTACAGGCTGATCCAGGAGGCTTCTGCATCCCTCAGAGCCTTCCCCAGTCCTGCAGAGGCCTTTGCCTGCATGGCTGCCACCAAATTGCAGGGCATGCAGGAGGGCCAACGCAGGCTCTCTGAGGACCTGATTTATAAAGTCCTACGTAAGGGGGAGAGTGGGGAACTAACACCCAAGACGGATGTCATTGAGATGGACGATCCTCCTCCTCCTGCTGCCACAACTCCACCACCACAGCCACAGCGTGTAAGGAAGCGTGGAAGGAAGACCAAAGAGTGATGACCCTGGGTTCAGTCTGGTCTGACAGAAGATGCAGTCTCTCGTATGACCACAGCCTGGGGACACAGATGTCATCTGCTGCTTTCCGGATCTCTGGGACTTCTGGACCAGACTGCCCTCCCTTAGATATGGACTCCTCAGGCCACCAATTTTGCTTTTAAATAATTGATGTCTGCCCTGGGGGTCCAAGGCTTCACCAATTTCTGCAGTTTCTCCAGTGTTGCCTCCCTCTTTGTTTATAGTTGTGAGCCCTTAATAAAATTTTTTTTGGGGAAATTCTACTCTCCTGTGTGTGTTTTCATCAAAAAAGGACAGTTTGTTGGTGACGATTCAGGTACATTTCTAAAGTACAATGTGAAATTAACAAGGGACAACAACACAAAACAATCTCCTACAGATTAAATAGAACAACATATTAATGGTGTTGTGGGAACTTGTCACAAAAAACACACAAACATTTTCAGGAGTACAAATCAAAATCCCCCCCAAAAAAAAAAAAAATAGAAACACAAAAAAAGATTCTACATTAAAGCCAAAAAAAAAAAAATATACAAAAATATGTTGTCAGATGTGATAAATCAAAATATATTGAGGGAATCCAGATAAATAGTAAAGAAATAAGTTTGTGAGAAGTGTGTGTGAATATGAGCAGCAAAACTACTATATTCTTGTCACAGTATAAAGAAGAAGAGAGTGCGCTGTATTAAACCATTTTGAACATTGCAGCGTGACGAAAGTTCTGTATCCATTGCGAACGCAAAGTTTACCAGAACGAGCTGTCCCGTCTCGGAATTTCTTCTGAGCATGCGTGGCACTTTGTGCGTCGCAACAGGCCACACACGGTCGGAATTGACGCAATCGGATTTTGTTGTCAGAAAATTTTATCTCCTGCTCTCCAACTTTGTGTGTCGGAAAATCCGATGGAAAATGTCCGATGGAGTCCACACACGGTCGGAATTTCCGACAACACGCTCCGATCGGACATTTTCCATCGGAAAATCCGACCGTGTGTACGGGGCATTAGACGTCTCCACTTCTCACTCACAACACCTGATTGCAATGAATAGGCACTTAGAAGATTTAGATAACAGAGGCAGAAGGAGCAATATAAGGATAAGGGGCAACCCAGAAACGGTCTCTGCGGAACAAATTAAACCTGCACTCTTTGCTATGTCTTTAACAGCTTGCTAGAGAGACCACTGGAATCTCCCATAGACTTTGACAGAGCACACAGAGCATTGAGACCCAGAGCAGCTGATCCAGCACCACATCGTGACATTATTTGCTGTCTCACAAGCTTTACATTGAAGGAAGATATTTTGCAGGAGGCAAGGCGAAACGATCAGGTCCTCTTTAATGATGTCACTATACAACTTTTCCAAGACCTCTCTCCCATAACACTCAAGAATAGGAGAGCTGTCAGACCCCTCTTGGATGTTCTAAGGGAAAAAGGGATACCTTACAGATGGAAATTTCCCTTTGCGGTCCAGGCTACCTTTAATGGGAAACAATATTTGTTACGTACCCCTGATGATCTATCTATCTTTTGCAACAACATTCAAAATCAACTTGGTGTATTTACCTGAATGATACCAGGAATTCCGTCTGCCCCCGCCAGTGACTCCTAACTCACCTCCGCCCAGAACCTCTCCCTGCAAATCACCTTTTGTAAAAGGAGGGAAAACGCAAAAATACTACGAAAACTACAATCTTGCCACCCCGTCTCAAAAATCACCCAAAACAAAGGATACTCGCAAATCCTTCCTGTAATATAGCTGTCATAGGTTGGTAACTTGCTATTTATTCACACAAAAAACATTCTACAGTTAAAAACTCTTTTTTTTACTTTTTTTTCTGGATAAACTTGATTCTGGATTTTTTGGTTGTAAAACATTATTCTTATATGTAAGGAATATTTATTTTCACTGATATAAGGAACTGGCAGTAAGGGATGATCACAAAGACATGGGTTCTGGAACCAAATGGATTGAGGTCTAAAATTGCTCAGAGAGCAGGTCACACAGTCTCTGGGAAACCTCTTCTTTACTTGTGCGAATGGTGAGCTGGTACATCTGTGCCTGCACATTGGGTTCGAGGCGTAGCAGGCATCCCACCTGTCTGGATTTTGCTTGAATGATTCCAGCTGCCACAAAATTGGACGGATTTGGATCAACATTTTCCAAAAGAGCAGGTCCAAATCCAATAAGCTTTGCTTTAATGATTTCAGTATCCATCGGATGCTTTGCCTTGAAAATGTTCTGAATCTCTTGTTTGGGCCCACTGAGCTGTTTCCAGCGTTGAAAAAAGTCTTGGCCTTCCATCTCGGTTGGTTGAAAGAATTTATTGATTGTGATAGGCAGCTTCACTGAGAAATTTTGGAAAGCTCCTCCGTACCTGAACTGGATGTTGAGAACCGGGGCTTCCACAAACTCCTGCACACACTCAATGTTCACCACTTATATTCCTTACACATAAAAAAAAAAAAAGTAAAACATTATTCTTTCAAAATGTGATTTCCTGAAATGCCACTAGATGGCAGTGGTGTATTAAAAAAAAATTCTGCAATACCATCTGCTTGAACTTCTACAACAGCTACTAAACAAATACTCAAAAGTAGATTTACCTTCATCTAAACACCTATGAAATACAATACACACTGAGATTTAAGGAACTTTCATCGCTCTGCAGCATAAAGTGTATATACTAAAATACCTTAAGTTATAATAACGGGAAATCTAGGTTTTTGCTTTACTTTTACTAATTTGTTTTTGATTATATTGTTGATTCTACTCAACACTACAGAGAAGGAAAACACAGCTTTCAAAGATCAGACGTGTCATCTCCCAAAACGTACATCTATGACCAAAGTTCCAATAATTGTGAGTGTTTGGAAACAACTGAAGACACATGGAGAGAAGGTATGATATATAAAGAAGTACACCCCTCATTAATAGAGGAAAACATGAAAAGGAGCACAGACACTATACCAGACAAACTAAATCCTTACAACTTTATACCAACTATCCCATGTTACACCATCCTTATATTCACTAAATGAGGAACAAAAGATCTACATAGTTCTCCCACTCTACCCATTGTCACTCATGACAACACCCAGGACATTACCCTAATCCTAATACAGATTTACCAGTCTCAATATCTAATTGCCCAGGGAAAGCTTGGATGTCTTTTCTTAACCACTTCCCACCCAGCCCGGTGGTTCAGTTATCCTGACTGGGCGTCATATGACGTCCTTCAGGATAACAGCCACCGTGTGCCCGTGGGGCGCGCATCGCGGCGATTGGTGGTGCGGTGTGTTAGTTTGACACACTGCTATACCGATCTCTGTAAAGAGCCTCTGATGGAGGCTCTTTACCACGTCATCAGCCGTGTCCAATCACGACTGATCACGATGTAAACAGGAAAAGCCGTTGACAGACGCGAGTAGAGGAGAGCCGATCGGTGACTCTCCTGACAGGGGATGTCTGCGCTGATTGTATATCAGTGCAGCCCCCCCTCGGATGCCCACATAGGACCACCAGGGAAGCCCCCAACATGTGGATGGCCAGGTACATCCCCCATGGCCATCCACATGTGCTCAATCTGTGCCAATCAGTGCCCACAAATGGGTACTGACTGGCACCATAGAGTAATAGATGAATTGAGTAATGCCCAGCAATGTCACCCATCAGTGCCATCAGCCATCAGTGCCACACATCAGTGCCCATGCATGCCCATTAGTGCCCACCTATCAGTGCCCATCTGTGCCACCTATCAGTGCCACCCATAAGTTCCCACCAGTGCCACCCATAAGTGCCCATCAGTGCCACCTATGTGTGCCCATCAGTGCCACCTATGAGTGCCCATCAGTGCCGCATACCAGTGCCCATCTGTGCCACCTATCAGTGCCCATCATCAGTGCTCTTCAGTGCCACCTCATTAGTGCCACCTCATCGATGTCCATCAGTGCCGTCAGTGCAACCATATCAGTGCCCGTCATTGAAGAAGAAAACGTACTTATTTACAAAAAAATTTAACAGAAACAAAGAAAAACGTGTTTTTTTTCAAAATTTTCGGGTTTTTTTTATTCATTGCGCAAAAAATAAAAATCGCAGAGGTGATCAAATACCACCAAAAGAAAGCTCTATTTGTGGGAACAAAATGAATGAAAATTTAGTTTGGGTACAGTGTAGTAAGACCGCGCAACTGTCATTCAAATTGCGACAGCGCTGAAAGATGAAAATTGGCCTGGGCAGGAAGGTGTCTAAGTGCCTGGTATTGAAGTGGTTAAAAGAAATCGCTCACAACAATTTAGACATTACTTTGTACATTTCTATGTTCTGTGGAGCTGAGAGGAAGAAAAGAAAAAGGAAGAAAAATGTTACTTTGTGTTTTGTACTACTTCTCATTATCCATATAATTACCCTTGGTCTTATTATAATGACTTTATGGATAAAAGAGAGCAACATGTCATTTCTAAATTAAGTCAAAGGAGAAGGAAATTCTATAACATATAACAACACATCTCTGACTAGAGATCTTTTGATCTTTAAAAAAATAAATAATTCTATGGTACTAAAACAATCACTTATGAAAGCCTATACTAACATACCTAGTTGTCACAAACACAGGATTTCACAATTTTCCTTCTCCTTTGCAATAGAGACCACATACTCTTTTATTACATTATTCAAACACTATTACTTTAACATTTACTTTATAAACCTCTTCTATATATGCTGGTTCTTGTTAAATGTTCACTGAATTGTGACAACGGTTATCATTGTTTTACAAGTTATAGAACATACAGTAGTTCAGTTGAGATGTTATTTGATAACAGTAAATTTGAAGGTACACTTTACTGCAAACATCAGAAGAAACTCAGACTTCACCCAGTGACAAATACCGTATTTTCCGGCGTATAAGACCACCCCCAACTTTTCCAGTTAAAATATAGAGTTTGGGATATTTGGGACAGCCCTCCCTGTCTCCAAGACTATCAGAGCGGTAGCGCAAACACACCTCTTTCGTGGAATGAAGTGACTTAACATGAGAGATAGAGCGGCGCTGTGCCCAGAAAAACACATCTCTTTCACCCATCTGGCCCGTCCTTGTATCCTGTTACCTCCTTCTCTGCCTCTCAGATCTTGCACATGCACGCCCGCGCCGCTTCACTGCAGTCCTCAGGAGCGAGATCTGAGAGGCAGAGAAGGAGGTATTAGGATACAAGGGCGGGCCAGACGGGTGAAAGAGGTGTGTTTTTCTGGGAACAGCACCACTCTAATGCCGCGTACACACGGTCGGACTTTTCGTCTACAAAAGTCCAACGGACGCTGACGGACTAAAGCTGGCTGGTAATCCGATCGTGTGTGGGCTTCTCCGGACTTTCAACGGACTTTTTTAGCCTCAAATCCGACGGACTTTAGATTTGAAACATGCTTCAAATCTTTACGTCGTAAGTACGACGGACCCCGAAATCCGCTCGTCTGTGTGCTAGTCCGACGGACAAAAACCCATGCTAGGGCAGCTATTGGCTACTGGCTATGAACTTCCTTATTTTAGTCCGGTGTACGTCATCACGTACGAATCCGTCAGACTTTTGTGTGGTCGTGTGTAGGCAAGTCCGTTCGTTAGAAAGTCTGCTGCAAGTCCGCCGAAAGTCCGCCGGAAGTCTGTCGGACAGGCTGTCGGACTTTTGTAGACGAAAAGTCCGACCGTGTGTACGCGGCATATCTCTCACGTTAAGTCACTTCTTTCCACGAATCCTGGTTCTTCTACCGTACTTGTACAACGTCGCCCTTGCTGCTTTCATACGGTCGCCGCATACGGCAGGGATGCGGCCGCGGCCGTTTTTGCGCACCCCCCACCGTATGCGGCTACCTCAGATTGTCCAGATTAGTTCGGAAGTTTCAGCACCCGCCCTATAAGACGACACCCGGCGTACAAGACGACCCCCGACTTTTGAGAAGATTTTACTGGGTTAAAAAGTCGTCTTATACACAGGAAAATATGGTATATACTTTATAAAATACTAGATACTACACCCTTTTAACCACTTGCCAACTGCCACATGTACATTTACATTGGCAGAATGGCACAGCTGGGCAAATGGGCGTACCTGTACATCTCTTTTAATTCCCCCCCCCATGCCGGCGTGTGCACGCCCCCGTCACGTGCTCTGTGATCGCCCCCCGCGGGTCCCACTGACTCAATGTCTCCCAGCGATCGTGTCACGGAGAGGTAGAATGAGGAGATGCTTTTGTAAACAAAGCATTCCCCATTCTGCCTAGTGACAGGACAGAGATCACTGCTCTCTGTCATCTAGAGCAGTGATCACTGTCCTGTGTGTTGAAGCCCCTCCCCCTCACAGTTAGAATCACTCCCTCTGTCACACTTAACCCCTTCATCACCCCGTAGTGGTTAACCCCTTCCCTGCCAGTGTCATTTACACAGTAATCAATGCATTTTTATAGCACTGATCGCTGTATAAATGACAATGGTCCCAAAATAGTGTCAAAAAGGTCTGATGTGCCCGCTATAATATCGCAGTCATGATAAAAATCGCAGATCGCCGCCATTACTAATAAAAAAAATAAAATAATAATAAAAATGCCATAAAACTATCCCCTATTTTGTAGACGCTATAAATTTTGCGCAAACCAATCAATATACGCTTATTGCAATTTTTTTTTTTTTTTACCAAAAATATGTAGAAGAATACATATTGGCCTAAACTGAGGGAAACAATGTTTTTTTTTATATATTTTGGGGGGATATTTATTACAGCAAAAAGTAAAAAATAATGCGTTTATTTTCAAAATTGTCGCTCTTTTTTTGTTTATAGCGCAAAAAAATAAAAAATCGCAGAGATGATGAAATACCACTAAAAGAAAGCTCTATTTGTGGGAAAAAAAGAGCTTCAATTTTGTTTGGGTACAACGTCGCACCACCGCGCAATTGTCAGTTAAAGCGACACAGTGCCGAATCACAAAAAATTGCCCGGTCATTAAGCAGCCAAATCCTCCGGGGCTTAAGTGGTTGAAATTACATCCTAAAGCAACTCTTGTTTACCAGACAAAATCAAGAATGCCACTGCTGTATTTGATTCATAGAAGATCGTCTTCTATATTTAAATTAGATAAAATAGGCATAATTCATGGAGACTACACCCACCCCGACCAGTGAAACATCTTTTACAAGACCCACTCCAGACGTTTAATGGTCGATTTAGATAACAACATCTCCCTCGTCCATGTCTCTCCACCCACCACCAACAGAAAATAATCTGAGATTATTATTATCAATATACCAACACTAGTTTTCTAACAAGCTACACAACCCTGGGTGTCAATTTGAGTTTTCCACTCCCCTCCACCCACCAATTTTTTCTCCTCTACCCTCCTCTCCTCCATCCTACTAGACTTACAAACTAAAACAATATGGCATACTCAGGCTTGGGAAGATCTCCTACTATTATTTCACACAACATAAATGGCTTAAATGCACCAGAAAAAAAGGAGTAAAATATTATATGAACTGAAGAAAAGCAAACCTCAAATTGTCTACCTCCAAGAGACACACTTTAAAGGTCACCATATACCTAAACTAACAAATAATTATTTTACTGAAGCATTCCATGCGACGAACCCTCATGCCAAAACTAAGGGTGTCTCAATTCTTTTGAGCAAAGAGACATCTGTCTCTACAGAACATCAATTAATTGACTCAGAAGGAAGATACATATTTTTTGAAAGGTAATGAATGGAAAACCGGTCACATTAGCAAATGTCTACTTTCCGAATAAATCACATGTCACGTTTTGTCAATTGATAATTGATGAACTGAGGGTTGTATTCTTTTAGGTGGGGATTTTAAAATCCCTTTGAACCCAAATCAAGATACATCCATAGGCAAATCTTGTATTCCATACAGAATCCTGACAAAAATAAAAACTCTACTAAAATCAATGACTCTAATTGACACATGGAGAACATTACACCCCGCAGGAAAAGACTATACCTTTTTCTCCACCCCTTATAAATGCTACACAAGAATTGATCAACTCTTTATCACACAAAGAGACCTAGCAGTCCTTGAACATGCTGAAATCGAATCCATCAACATATCAGAACACGCACCAATTTTGGTCAAATTATTAACAAACAGAAATCATCCGCTAAAATTCTGTTGGAGGTTAAACGCTTCACTACCAGTTGACCCAAATATCCATTCTCAGATCCAGAACTCACTTACCAATTACTTCCAGACAAACAACACTCCAGACATTTCACCATTGACGACATGGGAAACTCACAAAAGCGTGATCAGGGGCGAACTAATCATAATGGGGATCACGAAAAATTAAGGAAAGGGGGAAAAATGCATTAATGACCTAGTGCTAAAAATAACTAACCCGGAACTCATCCACAAAAAAATCACGCACAAAAAATGGACCAGGAACTTACACACACTAGGAAAACTCTACAAAACCTACTTGACTACAAAGCAAAGAGATCACTATTGCTCAGGAAGTCAATTTATTACGAACACAGGGACAAAGGAAGCAAACTTCTTGAAAAAGCCTTAAAAGAATCAAAATTAACAAACAATATTCACGGAGTTCGTAATAAAGACGTAATTATGATCCACGGCTCAACCAAAATAGCAGAACTCTTTCATAAATACTACACCTCACTTTACAACATCCCGCCTCAAAGCAAACCAACACATTTTTCAGGTGACAGAAAACAGACAATTACAGAATACCTAAATAACTGCAACATGCCTACTCTCCCCCAAATTGATACAGTTTTACTAGAAGACCCCATAACTCTGGCAGAAGTCTCAAATGCCATCAAAGAATTGAAAACGGGAAAAAGCCCCAGCCCTGATGGCTTTACCTCACAATATTATAAAATGTTTGAACCTACTCTTACCCAACCACTGACGAAAGCCCTAAACGCTATCTTCAAAGGCCACAAAGCATCTAAGGAATTTCTTTTAGCATAGATCACAATGATACTGAAACCAAATAAAGACCCCGCTGAATGATTACAGGCCCATCTCCCTTTTAAATTTAGACCTGAAACTTCTAGCAAAAATTCTAGCCAACAGAATTAGACCCCTACTTGACAGACTTATTGGACCTGAACAGGTAAGGTTTATGCCAAACCGTGAAGCAAAAGACAACACAACTAAAACACTCAATTTAATTCATAGAATCCGACAAAGTGATACAGAAGGTCTCCTGCTGTCAACTAATGCAGAAAAGGCCTTCGATAGGGTCTCTTGGGATTATATGTTCGACACCTGCAAACATATTGGGTTTGCTAACAATATGATGACATGGATAAAATCTCTTTACATTAACCCAAGTGCAAAAATAAAAATTAATGAAACCTACTCTGATACGATAGAAATCTATAACATAACAAAACAAGGCTGCCCCCTATCGCCTTTATTATTCATTCTATCTATCGAACCCCTAATAAGGACCATTAACTTACAACAATCAATTCACAGATTTAACATAGATAATAGAGAGTACAAAATAGCAGCATATGCTAATGACCTACTTTTTTACATTACCCAACCCCATATATCTATCCCAATCCTAAATAAATCTTCTTCTTGATTTTAGATACCTATCAAACTTTAAAATCAATCATAAAAAGTGTAAAGCACTGGGGTTTACACTCTCTAAAAAGACACAACTACTCACACGGAAAAATTGTCCCTTTAAATGGGAAAATACATCTCTGAAATATCTGGGCATACACCTCACCTCTAAACTAGAATCCCTCTATGAACATAATTATTAATCATTATTCAAAAAAATTCAGCCCATCCTGAAAACAACGGTACTGCCAAGACTTTTATACCTATTCCACACACTACCCATAAAACTATCAGAGTTTTTCTTTAAAAAACTAGCCTCAATTCAAAGACATTTCCTATGGGCCAAAAAATGTTCGTGGGTACAACTTAGTCTTCTACAACTCCCTAAAACAAAAAGGAGGAATAGGCCTTCCTGACTTTAGGAGGTACTATATTGCGACCCATTTATCCAGAATAATTGATTAGCATTGCCACAATCATTATAAAGATTGGGTTATCCTTGAAAAATCCTGTTCAAAACTTGCCATACAATGCCTACATTGGACTGATCCTGGTCAGTATCCTCTGAACATTAAAGGACATCCCTTGATACACACAACCCTGAAGATATTCCATAAAATTGCAGCCAAGCATAAACTTTCTTCTACACCCAGCCCCTTATCCTCATTAGCAAATAATCCAGACTAGGCACAAAACCCATGAATTTCTGGATCTACCTACAAATCCACAACTTTATACTAAACAATAAAAAAAAAGAATATATAGTTAGACCTCTTACTAATTTTGAGCATATTTGCCTCAACCAAACCCCAATAAAAAAGATCACTTCTCTTATTTATAAGTGGCTATCACAGCCAATGTCCGATCTCCCAGATAAATACAAAAATATGTGGGAGGATGATCTAAATATGCAATTCTCAGATCTACAATGGGAAAAAGCCAGTGTGTTTACCCATTAATGCTCCCTAAGCACACGTATGCAAAAAATATCATATAAAATCCCCACTCAGTGGTATATCACACCGACAAAACTTAAAAAATGGTTTCCCGGAGAATCGGACATTTGCTGGAGATGCAACAAAGGAAGAGGCTCCTTCCTTCATTTAGGGTGGAATTGCACCCTCATCCAAACCTTCTCTCCCAGGTTAAAAAGTGGATAGTACACAGGCACTCAGAACTAAATTAAGCATGTTGCTTACTACATATTAGGGCCTTTCACACTGAGGCGCTTTGCAGGCGCTAAAGTGCAAAAACAGCGCCTGCAAAGTGCCCTGAAATAGCCGCTCAATGCACTCCAATGTGAAAGCCCTGAGGGCTTTCAGACTGGAGCGGTGCACTTGCAGGGCAGTCTAAAAGGTCCTGCAAGCTGCATCTTTGGAGCACTGTAGGAGCGGTGTATTTACCGCTCCTAAAGCGCCCCTTCCCATTAAAAACATTGGGGCAGTGCTCCAAACCCTCCTGCAAAGTGCCGCTGCAGCGGCGCTTTGCGGGCGGTTTTAACCCTTTTTCGGCCGATAGGAGGGGGGGTTAAAACTGCCTCGTTAGCGGCCGAATAGCGCCGCAAAAACTACGGTAAAGCGCTGCTAAATATACTGCCGCTTTACCGCCAGCGCCCGCAATGCTTCAGTGTGAAAGCCTTTTGATCTTTCTTACCGAGAATACAAAAACACTCTTACAAGACACCTGCTCAATGCTGCCAAAAGCACTAATCCCAGTCAACTAAAAATTCAAAAATATCCCAACAATCAAAGACTGGCTTACAAAAGTGAAATCAATTTATGAAATGGAGGATACAATTGCCATAAAAAGAGAAAACACATCTCAGTTTCAACAAAGGTGGAAACCCTGGAACACCTTTATTCTATCAGAGAACTATAAGGCCCCTTTCACACTGAGGTGCTTGTAAACTGCCAGTAAAACACTGAGCACTTTTAGGCCCCTTTCACACTGGGGCGGCGTCGGCGGTAAAGCACGGATATTGTAAGCGGCGCTTTACCGTCGGTATTCGGCCACTAGCGGGGCGGTTTTACCCCCTGCTAGCGGACGAGAAAGGGTTAAAAACCACCGCAAAGCGCCTCTGCAGAGGCATTTTGCTGGCGGTATAGCTGCGCTGTCCCATTGATTTCAATGGGCAGGAGCGGTGAAGGAGCGGTATATACTCTGCTCCTTCACCGCTCCGAAGATGCTGCTAGCAGGACTTTTTTTCCCGTCCTGCTAGCGCACCGCTCCAGTGTGAAAGCCCTCGGGGCTTTCACACTGGAGAGACAGCAGCGGCACTTTCGGGTCGGTTTGCAGGCGCTATTATTAGCACAATAGCGCCTGCAAACCTCAGTGTGAAAGGGCCCTTAAAGAGCTTTTCAGGCGCTTTTGAAGAGCTTTTCAGGCGCTTTTGAAGCGCTTTCCATTCATTTCAATGGAGAGGGGCGTTTTTTCACCCATTTCATTTTACCTATACACAAGATATTCCTTTTATGTACGTATGTATGTATGCGTGTGTTTTATATAGCGCTGCGTAAACTGTTGGCGCTATATAAATCTCGTATTATAATAATAATAATAATAATATACATACACCTGTGTAATATTGTCTAGTATACAAATGTGTTTGCCATTAGGTATCTGATATACATTCCCACTCACTAAAAGTAATAATTAATTTCTTTTCCCCTGCAAATAATGGTCTGCATGATCAACAAAAAATAATTTTATTTCATTCATTATACCTAAGTGAATATTATTTGTTTGTTTATTTACAGTCACATCACTTATATGTAAAAAGAAAATTTACAAAATTCATTGCCATATTTCATTTATATGATTACTGTTATACACCTATGTTATAACATTTCATTTCGTGTTAAGTGTTTACATTTAGGGTATTTGTAATACCTACCTTATTTTATATTCTATTACCTCTTTTTTTCTCCCTATACAGTACTTACAACTTAAACTTTATTGTAAAAAAAAAATTGTGTGAAGAAAGTGGTTTGTGTCTCATTTGGTGCATATACATTGGCGATCGTTAACTCTCTTCCCGATAAAGTGCCTTTGATTATGAGGAACCTACTATCTTGGTCCTTGTAAACCTGTTGAACCTCTAATGGGAAAGATTGATAGATAAAGACAGCCACTCCTTTGGTTTTAGAGGAGGTTGAGGTATAAAAGGATTGATTAAAGACTTTGTGAAAAAATGTAGGGTGGCTGTCTTTTATGAAATGTGTTTCTTGTTACATTAATATTTTGGCATTTAGTTTTTTATATTGTAACAAGGCTTTTTTCCTTTTGTACAGGGAATTAAATCCTTGGGCATTGTGTGATAAAACGGTGATGGTTATGGTTTTAGTATCAATTTTGGGGATTCATCAGGAAGTGATGATGTATGATAATTTAAATGGTGAATGATGAATAGATGTCCATCTCTACTAAATATAGATAAGGTCAACCAGGTGTACAAGGAATTAATACAAATTATATTTTTTTTCTACCATGTGCAACTCAAGGCATAGTAAAAGGATTGTACCATATTTTTTTTTGTTTATAAAATCAGAAATTGGTTTAACATTAATCAAGTGTAACATATATCTGTAAAAAAAAAAAACTGTATGGGGTCGGAAAAAAAGATTTTCCAACCGACCGTGAAACATAATGAGACTGGATGGTCTTAAACTCAGTCTTAGAATGTTAGAATCAAAATTTATGAACTTAACCAAAAATAACCAAAAAAACCATCTGAAGTAATATGTGAATAAACATTGATATAGAACAAAAAAATCTCACTAGTGAGGAAATATGTAACGGCTGAGTGGGGGGCAAATCATGTTGGCATAGGGCAAGTAGCCACATCAATTTTCAATATTATGAATAACTGTGCAACTTTTGACAGATACATTCAAATTTAAAGATGGTATAAAATTATTCTGTTCTTGAAACCGTGAAAGAAAAAAAAAATAGTAAATCAACAGGTGGGACTATACATCAAGTGAAGCTAAACCATACCATTCGTGTTCAAAGCAATTTTAGTTGGTTTATGTAAATATTAATCTGGATAAATGTGTAAATTATGTGTTGTTGCCATAAGGCAGGAGAATAAGGTGAATGATTATGATTGACTCTATTATGCTTTATGGATATATTGCTCCACCGATATCTAAGCTATTTTTATAATCAACGTATATGAGTGAGATAACCAAAAAACCTTAAACTTTTATATAACTAGGTACGTAACTAGGTACATCTCTAGAAAAATTTAAAGAGAGAAAAGTAAGCAAAAAAGATAAAAAAATAAATAAATAATAAAAAAAATTAAAAAAATTAAAAAAATAAGGGAGATATGTTCACTGTTTTGAATGGTACTGCTATTTAGGTGTATGACATGTGATAAGCATCCACAAGGAGTAGCTGAATGCAAACATATCTTTAGTCTTTGCAATGGAGACCGCATTGCCAATATAGGGCACAAGATGGCAGTGTTGGGTTATAATAGATTATAAAAAATATTGATCTGACTCTATTAAGGTAATGTGGAAAAAAATTATGTGTTGAGGCTTGTTGTACCACTTTACAGCAGTGGATGTCAGTATGTCATCATCATTTAGTTGAGTTTAACCATTCATGCTGTGAAATTACTTTACATAGAATTAGTACATAGGGCTAATATTGCAGTTGTAATATATTTTGAAACAGGTTTATAACCATAAGGACTCTCAAGTGAGTCAGGGTAAGTGGGTATAAATCTGTTAAAGAAAATTCTTGTAGTAAAAGAAAGAAAGAAAAATAAGTATATAAAAAATAAAAAAAATAAAAAATAAGTGAAAAATAAAAAGCAAAAACATATCTATCTATCTATCTATCTATCTATCTATCTATCTATCTATCTATCTATCTATCTATCTATCTATCTATCTATCTATCTATCTATCTATCTATCTATCTATCTATCTATCTATCTATCTATCTATCTATCAAAAAAAAATGTGTGATTCTTCTTAGTTCCATTGACCGGGTTCATGCCTGGTTCTGCGTCTGTTGCCTCTTGAAGCTGGGGTGTTCCAAATGGGAGCTGGACGCGGTGTAGAAGGAGTACGTGGGAGGTTGCTGGGATCAAGAAGGCCCAATTTAGTCAGGATATCCTGTCCTCCAGGGATAGTGGTGGTGATGTAGCTAGTGCCATTATGAGGAATAATTAGTTTGAATAGGAACCCCCATCTGTACCAGATCCTTGCTGTGGAGAGCACTGAATTTATTTCTTTCATTTTCCTGCGTCTGTCTAGTGTTGCTTGCAAGATGTCTGGATAGATCTGCAACTGAACTCCATCTAAAGGGATGTTTCTGATGCCACGTGCAGCACGCATTATTTCTTCTTTGACCAAAAAGTCTTTCATGCATAATACGATGTCCCTGGGAGGTTTATTTGGAGGGGGTTTGGCCCTTAGTGCATGATGAATACGATCGCATATAAAGGATCGGGGGTCTTGTTCTGGTAACAGAGACTGGAATAATTTTGTGGAGTATGCGATTAAATTTGTGATTGATTCTGGAGCTCCTCTTATTCTAAGATTACTCCTTCTGTTCCTGTTATCTAAATGTTCCACATGTGCTTGCAACTGTGTAAAAGCAGAGGAAAGGGTTTCATGCTCCCTTGAAAGATCAAGATTTTCTAGCAAGTCTGTGTGTGTGCCTATGGCTGCTATTTCTTGGGATGGAGTACTTGTGGATTTTTGTATCTCTGTTTGGAATTTAGTGAACAGTTTAGTATATAAAGAAAAAAAATGTTATCACTAGCGCAGCTTTTTTAATTTTTCCTAGTATATAAAGTGTCTAAACTGATGTCCAGATCTGATTTTGAGAGTGGAATGTACTCACTGCTTTTAGATGTCTCTATGTCCAGTTGCAGATCTTGGGGAGGCAGATGAGGTGGGCAGGGAGCCAGCGCCATTTTTTGCCATGCTGCTCCATTCCTGTAATTTAAGAAGATAGTGTGTTAGAGACTACTGGTGGCTCCCACGTCTCTTCTTCCCTGTATTCGGCATGCACAGGTGCTTATGTGCAGGGATGCCTGATTTCTGCTCCAATTGCGGATGTTTCTGACCCCTTTTTGTGGCTGAGAGCCCTGTGAAGATCGGAGCTCTCGTTAGAAGCAGCTGCTCCGTCCCATGCCATGCATGCGCCCGTGATCCAACCTTTTTCATGTACAGTTCCACTGCTGGAGAAGAGGTGGAAGGTGTAATTAGACTTTTAGAATGTAAATTGCAGATTTTTTTATAGACAATAGTGGTGGATTAGAACTGCACATAAATGGCAGAGAGGAAAAGAATGCCTTCAGGTGAATCTGCCTGTAGAACCTATACAAATCCTGCTTCAAAACAAATTTATCCATAAGTCTCTGAGAATTGGACAGAAGAAAAATTATGTATCACATTTTCCATCAAGGTCTCCGCTGGCGCATTCTTCTGGTTGTCACTCCTCGATGTCCCCTTGTTTATTGCCACTTTTCCCCTCTCCTCCTCCTACAGGGGGTTTTCTGGTAGTAAAGCAATTAACAGAACCGCGCTAGAAAACTAAAGTGAGTAAAATTCCCATCAACCAGAATATCTCAAATATTGTGTTAAAATCAAAACAACATAATATATTCTAAACCCAAATATCAACACAACATGATTGTGATTAATTAGATAGTTATAGATTATTGTGACTGTATTAAAAAAACTTTAAAGCAAATAAATTGTAAAAGGTGATAAAAAAGAATAAGTCCGTGATTGATAGTGACTTCAAATGAAAACAGTCCTTAATGTAGATAATTCCACCAGTAGTGATTGAAGCCTCAAATAGACAAAAACACCTCGTGAGAAGGATCCACCACCTATAAAGATGTACGCTTACCAGACGTAAGCTTAATCAAAGCTTATATTCACAATCCACTCTGCGGGGACACCACCACCGGTCTCAGCATGGAGGGAGGATCACCCGGAACTCTCCGTCATAGAGGCCAAAATTCAAGAGGGGGAACCCAGGGAAATGAAAGACACATCCTTTGTTCGTCCCAGGTAATTTCTGGTAGTAGCCTCTAAAAAAAGTTGGATCAGCCAGATAGAAGATGATGTAAACCCAATAAAACAGGAAGTACAGCTGATGCGGAAACAGTTGAATATGTGCATCCACAAAATGGATGAAATGGAAAATAGATCACGCAGGAAAAATGTAAGGGTACTAGGTCTCCCAGAGAAAAGTGAAGGTAACAACCCTGTAGAATCTATGGAGATGTGGTTTAAAGAAATATTTGGCAGAGACTCTTTTTCAATTTTCTTTGCCATCAAGCGTGCGCATAGAGTTTCATCTAGGGCACTGCCCTCAGGAAGCCGGCCCAGGTCCAAGATCATTAAATTCTTGTACTACAAAGATAAAAATACGGTTTTCCAAAAGGCAAGAGTGGTGAGGAATATACAGTATAATGGTGCAAGGGTTTCAAAATACCCAGACTTTTCTCCTGAACTACAGAAACAAAGAGCAAAATTTACAGAGTGCAAGCGTAGACTGCAACAGCTTAAAATTAATTATGCACCGCTGTACCCAGCACGATTAAAAGTGATAGCCCTTGGAGAAACCAGATTTTTTAATACACCTGCAAAAGTGACATTATGGTTGGAAAGGAATAAAGGGAAGATACAACAGGGTGTAGAGCCATGAGGTCGACCAGAATGTGGAAGATATTTTTCTTATACCTGAACTTTCTTTTTTCTACTTTTTCTTTTTTCAGTTATATGTATAAAAATGGGAGCGGGGGGAGGGAAGGAAAGGGGAAAGAGATTCAGGGTAGAGTGTGGAGAGGACTGAGTCGCTTTTCCCTGTGAGGGGGGTATCAATGGACACAATGAACACAATTGAGATATTTGAGACATCGGGGATTGATTTCCCCTTAGTTAACTTAGTTTATAATACACAAAAAATTTTTTCATTATTATTTTCAAAAAAATTGAGAATTATCACCTTGGGGAAGAAATGCGGTCAGTTTAGAAGCCCTCAACATGGGCCCAAAGATGGGCAGAAAAGAGGTGGTAGGAAGGGTGGGAGGAGGAGGGAGTGGGAAGGTAAGGGTGGGGGGAGGTGGGCGGGGAGAAGGGGAGGAGGGGAGTGAATGGGGTGAATTTAAAGTTGCAAGGGAGACTAGGAGAAATGGTGAAAAGTTTTGGTATGGATTGGGAGGGAGATGGGGGGGGGGGGGGGGGAAGGTGTGAATGTGGGATGCAAGTTATGGATGGTTTATAAGAATATATGTGGGATAGGGTTTGAGTTTACACGGGAAGATAAATCACTAAAAAGAGATCACAATACACAGCGGGAAGAGTATTTGAGAACACTAAACATGAAAGGAAATGGAACAAAGTTAAGGAATTATTTTGATAGAGATAAGAAAAGTGGGATAATAGAATGGTAAGGATTGGAGATAGGAGAGGGGAGATCCCAGGTCAGACCAGGAAAACCAGGAAAGTCCAGATATGCTCTTGGAATGTACGGGGGGTGAAGAATCCGTCCAAGAGACGGGCAATTTTTTCAGAGATTAGTTTGGGTGGATCCGGAATAAAATTATTTCAGAGGCAGGCTTTTTTTGGGGAAGGAGAGCGAGTAGGGAGAATTTTGGCCCTAATAACCAAGGCAAATAGCCCTCCAGCTACTATACTAGCAATACGGGACAAGAAAGGTGAAACTAGAAGGACCACCCCAGAAATAGTGAATGAGTTTAGGAATTATTATAAAAATTTGTACAGCACTTCACAGAGAAATGTAGAAGGGGAAATGTGGGACTTTTTCCAAAAACTGAAAATACCCTCAATATCAAAGGAGGATAGGGAGGGATTAGAGGCTCCACTGACACTTGAAGAATTGTGCAAAGCAACAGTAGACATGGCAAATCAGAAAGCTCTGGGACCAGTTGGCTTGCCAATAGAAATCTATAAAAAATATGGGGATATATTATTACCCAAACTTCTACAGGTGTTCAATGGAGCCATAGGGGAAGGGAAATGACCACTTTCCATGACAGAAGCAATAATAATTGTGTTAGCAAAAGGGAAAAAATCAATTAGAAACAGCCTCATATAGGCCAATATCCCTCTTATGTTTGGATGTCAAAATTCTTGCAAAACTATTAGCAGCAAGATTGAATAAAATAATTGGTAAGGTAATACACCCAGACCAAACCGGCTTTATACTGGATAGATCTACAAGCCTAAATATAAGGCAAGTTTACTTAAATATGCAGATCCTGGTAGAAAATGGAGGGAATAGAGCTATTCTATCATTAGACGCAGTTAAAGCTTTTGATAGCCTGGAATGGCACTATTTGTGGAAGGTACTGGCGGAATTTCAGTTTGGACCCCAATTTGTTTGTTGGATAAAATTACTATATGAGGGCCCCAAAACCAAGGTAAGAATAAATGGGGAGTGTTCTGAGTGGTTTCAATTGGAGAGGGGGACGAGACAGGGGTGCCCTTTGTCCCCCTTGCTCTTCGCCCTCGCAATGGAGCCTTGGCCATTGCCCTAAGAGCATCCCAAGAGATTCAGGGATTTAAAAGGAAAATGGGAGAGAAAAGAGTTGCTATGTATGCTGATGATGTTTTGTTGTTCCTCTGGGATACACAATCTTCTTTGGAGGTGGCTATGAGATTGGTACAAGACTTTGGACATTTTTTGGGCTGGAAATTGGTTGGGATAAGTCTGTACTTCTGCCCATAGATCCCCTCATGGAGCCACTCCCACAACAGGTAACCCAAATAAAGGTAACTAACCAAATGAGATATCTGGGTATTCATATGACCAAGGATTAAGGGCAGTTTATAGCAGGAAATGTAGTCCCACTTATAGTAAAACTCAGACAGAAGAGTAGGGTGTGGGGCCGACTACCTCTCTCGGTGGCTGGTTGGACCAACTTAATTAAGATGGTGTGGATGCCGCAAATATTATATGTAATACATAACTCACCAGTATTTATCCCAAAACATTGGTTCAAAAAATTAGATGCAGTATTCAGGGAATTAATCTGGAAGAACGGATCAGCAAGAATTTGCTTGCAGGCACTACAACGACCGAGAGAGGTGGGGGGCCTGGCTCTGCCGAACCCGAGGTTTCATTTTCTGGCGGCACAATTACAGAATATGAGGAGAAGTAATATACCTGCAGAAAGGGAGGAAGGAAATAAGCTATTATTGAATGATACAAGCCATAGCACAGTAGTAGAAGCGGTGGTGATTCCTTTGGATCTAGATGCCCAACAACCTAATTAATGGTGAGAACCTGGGAAACCGTCAGGACTATGTTGGGTCATTGTGGTTTTTCCGAGTTTTCTCCCATTTGGGATAACAAAAATTTAAAAGAACTTAAGGTAATGGGGAAAGTAGAGGAATGGGATCGGAAAGGTATCCACTACCTAGCACAGTTGTATAGGGCAGGAAGATTAAAATCATTTAAGGAAATTAGTGAAGAATATGAAATTTCAAACCGATTATTTTACAGATACCTACAAGTTAGGCACGCCCTGGACACACAATTTAGAGGGAAGGTACCAGAGCTGAGTGAAATGCCCTCTCTTAAGAAACTGGTTAATGCTAAAACATATAAAGGGTTAATATCTGAAATGTACGAGAATATAAGGGGAGCAGTACAGGAAGGAGAGGTGGAACATGGTAACAGAGTTAAGTGGGAAAGGGATGTGGGGCCAATAACGGAGGAACAATGAAGACGGGTCCTGGCTTTGGGGCTTTCGCCCTCGCAGATCGTATCACACTTATACCTGATACACAGGTCCTATTATACACTCGCAAGGTTGTTTTTGTTTGGGAGGAGACCGAATGCAGAATGCCAAAGATGCGGAGATAGAAGGGGTGATTTGGTACATATGATCTGGCGATGTCCCAAGCTGTATAGGTACTGGATGGGAATAATAGGAAAAATAAACGCTGTGTTTGGGACATCATTGGGTACAGAGGCCAAGATATGTCTTCTGGGCTTAATAGAAGAGGAAGGAGTACTGGGATCTACACAAATTGCAGTAACCAGATGCTTGTTCCAGGGAAGGAAGTTAATTACACGTAAGTGGCAGGATAAAAAATCCCCAACAGTAATAGAATAGTTTAAAGTGGTAAATGATACGACTGACAATGAGAAATATACATATAAAAAGAGAAGGAACTATAAGAAGTTTGTTAAAATATGGAAGCAATGGTTGGAGCTGGAATAACCTGGAATATGTCGTTGTGAATGAGTATGAAAGGAAGTTTGGTAGTTAATGGAAGTTATTTGTAAGGATGAATAGGGAAGGGGGTGAGCTGGGATGATAAAGGAGAAAATATGGTTTGTTTCCCGGACCCTTGTTTTTTTTTTTTTCTTCTGTCTCCTGTTCTTGCACTTTGCTGTGGGAATTGTATACTGACTAAATAATGTGATTTTAAGATTGGAAAACAAATGTATTTTCTTAATAAAAAGTATTTGAATTAAAAAAAAAAAAGTTGGATCAGTTCCATTTTTGAAAGAGCCAGTAGATGCCATAGAAGATGTCGAGGTATACTGGGGTTTATACCGATATCCTTGTTTGTATGATCCGTAGCGCTGGAAATTTGGATCAGACCAGTTGTAAACTCTGTCATGGGCATAATCATCCCGATCACGTTCCAATTTACTCCTTTTTCGTGTTTCCACATCTTTTCTGAAAATAACCAACTTATCCAGATATACTTTATATATTGTCTTGTAGTTATTGTAAGTGTTGGTTTCATTTTATTGATGATGTGTTTGCAGTGTGGGGGGTGACATTGATACCTTATTTTTCTTTCATACTTATCTTAATCTTTTGATACCAGGTTTGAAATTCAACATGAATTACAGTCAAAAAAAATTTTAGACACATGTTTGAGGATCGGTGATGGTGCCTTACAGAGTGATCTTTATGTAAAACCAACGGATCACAATCAATTATTATAATTTAAAAGTTTTCACCACCCAGGGGTATTTAAATCAATCCCTAAGAGTCAACTTAGTCGGGTAAAAAGAATTGTGAGTGATCCAGTTCAAAAAGAAAAAAAACTTGATGAGATGGAGCTTAAACTAATAAGAAGGGGTTACCCTAAACAAATTATCAATAGAGTCAGGAATGATATATTGGACAGGAGAGGTATGAGAAGTACAATTAGAAAACTACCATTTGTTACACAGTATAACCCATATTCTGCACGAGTATATAGTATTGTGAAAAAACACTGGTCCATACTTATAGATAATCATCCTCAGATTGAGGAATTTCAGGGCTTCCCCATGTCTTCATATCATAAGGGCAGGACTATATATAGTAAGTTAGTTAAATCAGATCAATTTAGACGGAATACCAATATTGCCAGGACCTTTTTAGGTCCTTCCAATAATGGTTCATATCCCTGTCTTAGTTGTATCCAATGCAGTTCTATGATTAAAGGAAAAACTTTTTGTCATCCCCATTATGGGATGAGTATAGAAATGAAGGGATATGATACATGTCAGTCATCTTTCGTTGTCTACATCATTAAATGTCCGTGTGGCCTCCTTTATGTGGGAGAGACCACACAGAAAATAAAAGATCCTATAGCCAGGCATAAGTATTCTACACATAATAAATGAATACAGCTCCCATTAGCGAGATATTTTGTGTAAATGAAATATACAGTATCTTAACTTTGCTTTATGGTTATTGAGGCCATTTCTTATGATAGATGTGGAGGTAATTGTGAACTTAAATTAAAAAAGCGTAAAGTGCATTGGATAAACCATCTAGCTACTTTACAACCTAGGGGGATAAATTCTGATTTTGACTTACATCTTTTTTTGTAATTTTTTTTTGTAATTTTTTTTTTGTTTTTATTTTTGTCTTTGATCATGGGCAAATTTTTGTGGCCAGGTCATGTACAATATATTTAACAACATTTTAAGTATTGGATATGATTTATATATCATTGGAGATGCTTTTACTAAATCCTAATGAGAAATATGTATTTTTGATGATAGTGTGTGAACCAGGATCACCTCCCCATGACATGGAGTTTAAATTTAGCACATACAGCCATCGATTTGAGATTGGGGCAATCGGGAAATGAAATAGAATGATTTACTTCGTATGTTGTAATGAGTTAAATGCCTAATTACTTCCTGGTGTGAGATGAACGTATATTGTGGAAGAAAATGGTGAATTCTTTAGATTGTTCCTACCTGAAGAAGGGCGTGAACTATTGTGTTAGCCCGAAACTGTTGATACTTTGGAACTATCTTTTTCTGTATATTTCGTATATATTTTTCTTTGAATAAATATAGAGTGCAGCAATCCTGGACTTTTTTCTTATATGATGGCCTGTGGAAGGGCCTGATTGCATGCACCTCTAAAGACTTGAGTGCTGTTCACCACATCTGTCTCTAAGGCTGTTTTCACACTGAGACGCTTTGCAGGCGCTAAAGTGCTAAAAATAGCGCCTGCAAAGCGCCCTGAAAGAGGCGCTCAATGCACTCCAATGTGAAAGCCCTGAGTGCTTTCACACTGGAGTGGTGCGCTTGCAGGGCGGTTAAAAAAGTCCTGCAAGCCGCATCTCTGCAGCGCTATAGGAGCGGTGTATTTACCGCTCTTAAAGCGCCCCTTCCCATTGAAAACAATGGGGCAGCGCTGCAAACCTGACGGCAAACTGCCACTACAGCGGCTCTTTGCGGGCGGTTTTAACCCTTTTTTGCCGCTAGCGGGGGTTAAAACCAAATAGCGCCACTAAAACTATGGTAAAGGGGAGCTAAATATAGCGCCGCTTTACCGCCAGCGCCCGCAACGCTTCAGTGTGAAAGTAGCCTAAGTATTGCACAAGTCACTATTTTTCTCTGTAAATATATTGGTAAAGGTGCTATTGACGTGAAATTTTCCCCACATGTCGGTAACAACCCATGCAATCCATACATACAAAGACACCAAAACAAATACGTTCAGAAATGAAGTTCTGTGTAATAAAATGGAAGGACACAGGGAAAGAGTATTGAACACGTTAACTGAAATGTATTTAATACTTGGTACAAAATCCTTTGTTGGTAATGATGGCTTCAAGATGCCTCCTGTATGGAGAAACGAGTCGCATGCATTGCTCAGGTGTGATTTTGGCCCATTCTTCCACACAAACACATCACATCTTGAAGGCTCCGTGGGCCTCTTCTATGAACTCTGATCTTTAGTTCTTTCAATAGATTTTCTATTGGATTCAAGTCAGGTGATTGGCTGGGCCATTCTAGCAGCTTTATTTTCTTTCTTTGAAACCAATGGAGAGTTTCCTTGGCTTTGTGTTTGGGATCATTGTCTATGAAATGTCCGCCCTCGTTTCATCTTCATCATCCTGGTAGATGGCGGCAGATTTATATCACCATTCATCCTTCCTTCAATTATATGAAGTTTGCCAGTGCCATTTCAGCTGGTGTCTTGGCTTTCCATGCCTTTGTGCTCTTCCCTTTCTTCATGTGTTCAATACTTTTTTCCTGTGTCATTACATTTTATTACACAGAACTTTCATTCTGAACTTATTTGTTCTGGTGTCTTTGTATGTATGGATTTCATGGGTTGTTACCGACATGTGGGGAAAATTTCATGTCAATAGAACCTTTAGAAATAAAATTCACCTAGAAAAATGGTGACGTGTTCAATTACCCACTGTATATATTTTTTACTTTTTAATTAAAGCAGAACTTCAGTCATTTTTTCATTTTTCCATCTATTATATATTCTGCCCTTGTTGTAGTTTTAACTTTGGATAGTAAAACATTTTGTGTGTGTGTGTGTGTATATATGTATATGTGTGTATATATTTCTCTACACAGTATCTCACAAAAGTGAGTACACCCCCCCACACACAGTATACATACATAGTATACATACACAGCATACACACATAGTATACATACACACAGTATACACACATACAGTATACATACATTATACACACAGTATACAAACATACAGTATACATACATTATACACACAGTATACAAACATACAGTATACATACACAGAATACACACATACAGTATACACACATAGTATACATACAATATACACAGTATACACACATACAGTATACATTAGTATACACACACAGTATACATACAGTATACACACATACAGTATACAAACACAGTATACACACATAGTATACATACAGTATACACACACCAGCACTTTTCACCCAAAAATCGGCCTGATTGAACACATTGCTGCTGCCCCCATCTTTTGGCATGCTGGTATTTGTAGTGCCCCTGCAGCTGACCCATATTGGATGAGGTGATACAGGAGAGGAGGGGACTGTGCCTGTGTATTGGTGAGCAGGTAATGAGTAGGGAGGTGTAGCAGAGATTGGAGGAGTTCAGAACATCCTTCCTCCAGAAGCAGAGCACAGCTCACAGACAGAACATCGATCTAACAGCAGCCTAAGAGACAGGAGAAGCCCTGATAGAGGAAACACAGCCTTCCCCCTCCCCCCTGCTCACCAGGGTAAACCACTGACAAGAATACATTATGTTCAGCTCAGTCAGCTTACCTTTTATCAGGCAGCAGTCCGCCCCACACCGCAGGCTGTCCCCTCCTCCCTCTCCTATCCTCCAGCAGTCAGCATCTCCTGCTCTGAAGTCAAAGAAGCCGAGCTGGAGAAGGGGGCGGGTACACTGTGCTTCCATTGGCTGTGGAGACAGTGGAGAGGTGGGGCAGCTATATTCTTGGGATTTGTACAGCAAAAGGACAGTAGTGGCCATTTCAGGGACATATGTAAAAATACACAGATTTTTACAAACTGTCCCTGCTTTTACTGAGGCTGGCAACCCTGGTGGGGCCCCCTAGTGGCCAAGTGCCCGAATGGTGAGTCTGCCCTGCTAGTGGGTTTAACTAATCATTTTTTATATAATTCTCCTTTAAGGGGGCGTGGCAGGGGGTGTGACCTATGCCTACACACTTTTGCTAATAGGTGTCCCTCATTCTCACCTCAAAAAGTTGGGAGATATGGCTGAAGTCTTGGAGTGTCAGCAACTTTTAGGTGTAAGCCCCCCAGCTCTGCCACAGCCAGGACCTAGGTGAACAACAGAGCAACCTGAAGGTAGGGGATAGTCACTCACCACCTGAACAGGTGGAATCCCTTTACCAGGAACCCTGCTGTTCTAAAGCTATTTATGTGCTTCTCAGCCACCTTCTGAGTAGGGATGAGCCGAGTTATTGTCATAAAAAGTGTTTGGGGACCCGGGTCCTGCCCCAGGGGACATGTATCAATGCATTTTTTTTTTAAACAGCCGATTTTTTGGGAGCAGTGATTTTTTAAATGCTTAAAGTGAAACAATAAATAATGAAATATTCCTTTAAATATCATGCCTGGGGGGTGTCTATAGTATGCCTGTAAAGTGTCACATTTTTCCCGTGTTTAGAACAGTACCACAGCAAAATTATATTTCTAAAAGAAAAAATTGTTATTTAAAACTGATCGCGGCTGTAATGAATTGTCGGGTCTCGGCAATATAGATAAAACTCATTGAAAAAAACGGCATGGGGTCCCCCCCAGTACCAGGCCCTTTGGGTCTGATATGAATATAAAGGGGAACCCCGAACCAAAATTTTTTTAAAAATTGCTTGGGGGTCCCCCTAAAAACCATAGGCCCTTCAGGTTTGATATGGAAATTAAGGGGAACCCTGCGCCAAATTTAAAAAAATTGAAGGGTCTTGTATGGATTTTGGCGCAGGGTTCCCCTTACTTTCCATACCAGACCTGAAGGGCCTGGTATGGATTTTGGGGGGACCCCCACGCAATTTTTTAAAAATTTTTGGTCCGGGGTTCCCCTTAATATTCATACCAGACGCAAAGGGCCTGGTAATGGACTGGGGGGGATCCCATGCTCTTTTTTCAATGAGTATTATCTATATTGCCGAGACCCGACAATTCATTACAGCCCCAATCAGTTTTAAATGACAATTTTTCCTTTAGAAATGTCATTTTGCTGTGGTACTGTTCTAAACACAGGAAAAATGTGACACTTTACGGGCATACTATAGATACCCCCCAGGCACAATATTTAAAGAAATATTTCATTTTTATTGTTTCACTTTAAGCATTAAAAAAAATCACTGCTCCTAAAAAAAAACGCCCGTTTTAAAAAAAAAAAATTAGCATTGTTACATGTCCCCTGGGGCAGGACCCGGGTCCCCAAACACTTTTTATGGCAATAAATTGCATATTAGCCTTTAAAATGAGAACTTTTGATTTTTCATGTTCGTGTCCCATAGACTTTAACGGTGTTCGAATTTGCCCCGAACGCCGCATATTGTTTGGTGTTCGCAGAACATCCAAACAACCAAAGTTCGGCCCAAACTTATGCTCGGGCCAAACCGTTCGCCCATCCCTACTTCTGAGCACACCTCCCAAGGGATTGGCTACAGAACCATAAATATTCATGCTGCCCATTTGCCTTGCTCCACTCACTATGTTCCAGCACTTTCTCAGCACTTTCCCAGCCTGTCCTCAGGGGCCAGAACAAAAATAAGTGCAGAGTGTGCCATAATAATTCAAAAGAAAAATATATAACCAGAGCCTTGGGAAGTGAAATAATAAACGTATGTGAATCGCAGCAGCCACTCAAAATATGTGCTCTCCACTTTTTGCACAAAACATGTACTAATAAATAGTGATAAGGGGGGGCTAAATATATTAAAGTGGTGTTCCGGCCGAAATGATACTTTTTAAATAAAAATACCCCTATAATACACAAGCTTAATGTATTCTAGTAAAGTTAGTCTGTAAACTAAGGTCTGTTTTGTTAGTTTATAGCAGTAGTTTGTTGTTTTATAAACTTACAGCAGGCCGTGGCCATCTTAAGTGTGGGCATCTGAAGCCAGACTGTATTTCTTCCTGGATCTCATCCTTGCAGATCTCGCACATGCTCAGTGCAGCACAAGCAGTGTAATAGGTTTCAGGTCAGGTTTCCATAGAAACAGCAGTGTCAGAGGAAGTTGCCGCCCCTTCCCAGAAGGCATTGCAAACAGGAAATGATGTGATGGGCCACAGCCAGGGAGGAGGAAGTGAAAAATGAATACAGCAGATATACAGTAAGTGCTGAGAAAATTTTTTTAAAAATATCCAATTCGTTTACAATGCACAGTTTAGTGAGGGATGCTGAAGAGTTGTAAAAGTGGGTGGAACTCCACTTTAATACAAAAAATGCTAATGCCAGTGTCACCAATAAAAACAATAACATAAACAACTTACAACAATTACGACACTTCTCCAAACTATAATCAAAGTGCTTAATTACAGGAACACTTCTCCTTTTTGTTAATCACACTTAATGAGCACTTTGATTATAATTTGGATAAGTGTCATAATTGTTGTAAGTTGTTTATTGTTTTTGTTTATTATCCCGTAATGATAACTTGGAGGGCAAAAGGAAAGTAACAAACAACCGAATGTATGTGGCATTCCACATATTACAATTTTATTTAGTCACAGTATAAAATGCAAAAACTTTAATGCAACTTTGTACAGTATAAATAATCAACAACAAGAGTTTGTACAACGAAGGAAAGACTGGTGCCAGGTCAAAAAAAATAGAACTTTTACAGTAAAACATTGACAGTCTATGTAAATAAGGCAGATGTTCTGTCACAGAGAGAAAGAGAGATCTTGTGTTCCTGCTAATCAAGAACACAGATGTCTCTCTTCCTCTAGTCTAGTGAGTCCATCCCCCACACAGTTAGAAATCACTCCCTAGGAGACACACTTAACCCTTTAATTGCCCCCTAGTGTTAACCCCTTCCCTGCAAGTGTCATTTATACAGTGATCAGTGCATTTTTTTTTAGCACTGATCACTGTAGTGTCACTGTGTGTTGAGTTATTTTGAGGGGACAGCAAATTTACACTGTTATACAAGCTGTACACTCACTACTTTACATTGTAGACAAGTGTCATTTCTTCAGTGTTGTCACATGAAAAGATAGAAGAAAAGATTTACAAAAACGTGAGGGGTGTACTCACTTTTGTGAGATAATGTAGATATATACAAAGTAAGCGCAGCACTAATAAAATAACAGCATGACAAAATTTACACATTTTCAAGTAAAAAAAATATATAAAAAAGAAAACGAAAGCAGAGTCCCAGTGAAAATTTCAGTCCATGAATAAAGAATAAAACAAACATCCATCCATGTGAGATATATCAGTGGCAAATTGCAAAGATTGAAATCGTGAAAGATCCTTCAAAGATGTGCATCCAACTCCACACCCAAGTGAGTAAGTAGCTTACCAGCTATCCCTGACTACTAAAACAGTAGTCTCACCCAGCACAGGAAATCGGTCTACCCAAGACTCTTAAAGATGTCTGGAACCCCAGCGAGAACGATGCCACTGTACAAGGCCGTGCCTCTTCATAGGTAGGTTTAGTCCTCAGCACATCATGCAGTAGATTGACTTGTGTTGTTCTGTCAACCAAGAAGCAGGGGGTGGGCACAAGCACAATCGCCCAGGGGTGTCGGGTTATACGCTGCTCAAGAGCAGCTAGCAGGCAGCGTATGACCCGACACCCCTGGGCGTTCAGCACTCCAAGCATGCAAGATCCAGATTTCCTCCAGTTTTCTCTACTCTCTGGATCTGATATTGGTCTGTTGTCATTGTATGTGATGGGCTCATCTCCACTTCACACGGCATTGTAGATCCGTCCTTTATGCCATTTGGAGTCACAGTCTTACTGCTCCTTCTTTTCCTCCTGAAAAGGATCTGAGAATATAAAACCCAGTATAACAGGTCAGATGACAGCACAGAATATCCTCACAGATCACACAGGATTTATAGCCATGACACCTCATCCTTTCACTGACTGTCCCCGGTCATGTGACTAGGGTTGCCACCTTTTCCTCAAGCCAAGGAGAGTAGTAATGCGTTACGCATAGCATATCACAGTGAACAGTGGGTGTGGCCAAATTGAACTTACTGACATCATTGCCCTGCGATGCAGAACCTGTCCCCCCAGACAGCAACAGATTTGTGTGTGACTGTCTTGGTTAATTGGGGAGCCATAGCGTGGCCTTAATGATGTGTCCGGGTTTCAGTCTGCCTGAAACCCAGACACACAATTCAAAACCCGGACTATCCGGGTGAATCCTGGACACATGATTCAAAACATGGACTGTCCCAGACACATAATTATCCAAAACTGGATTGTCAGGTGTGAATTCTGGATTAATGATTCAAAACCCAGACTGTCCGGGTGAATCCCAGACACATAATAATGCAAAATCTGGACTGTCCGGGGGAATTCTGGACACATGATTCAAAACCCAGACTGTCTGGGTGAAACCCGGACACATAATTCAAAACCCAGAATGTCCGGGTGAATCTCAGACAGGTGGCAACCCTAAAGAATACTGGGGTGTTTATTGCATCAGAATAGGGCCCCCAAGCTGGTGCGCCTCACCATCCCTGATCACCTCCATATAATCCATTGTACAACTTTAGTCCTTAATAATACAATCACTGTCCCTATAAGGAGCTTCTTTACTTATAAATAGGGATGTTTTGCTGACCCCACACAGTAGATGACCCCCAGATGGACAGTGTTAGGGGTCATGAGTGATCACAACACATAGCTATTGGACACCAATATGAGAATTTATTGGGGGAACATTTTTGGTGTGATGTGATTTTTATTCAAGTTATAGCAATAAAGGATGTTTTGTTTACCAGTACAAACATTATTCTTCTTAATGTTGGAAAAAAATGTAAAACTTTGAGATAAAAGCAACTCAAAAAAGGCATAACTCAGAGCGCATGTGCAAAGCCCTCCGAGCCGGACATGCTCGAATAGAGCTGCGCATCTCACGGTCCTGCACAACCCAGCATCAGCGGACCTCTGCTTATCTACCCGCAGCCATCAACTCCACACACCGCCAAGACCCATGGGCAGCTGCCGCGATGGTCTAAGGGGGTTCCAAACAAAAAAATAAGCAGAAACCCATCTAAAATGTGCTGACAAAATCCTCGCCCACGATGGCGGCACCGCCATTTTCCCGTCCCTTCACACAGCACACACAGTGCGCACCGCAGCCATCCAGAAATCAGACAATGATTTCAACCTTACCCCCCCTGGCACTCTACAGTGACATACAACCTAACCTGATAAGTCAATTTGAATACATGCTTACTAGGGCCTTAAAGAGAACCTCAGACAGAATAACTGAGAAGTTAACTCACTAAATTTTAGAACACAGAATAAATGAACTTGAAGTGCTCACAGGCAATCAGTCTGATGAGCTCGAGATCCTACGTGAAGAAAACCAGACCCTCCAAGCCCACCTGTAGGTCTTTAAAAACAGGGCATGACGTTCCAACATTCGCATACGGGGGATACCCGAAAAACAATAGTTGGGCAGGGAATAGAAATTATGGGATGCCCGACTTGATAGCAATAGCTTAGAGACAACTTTCTCCCTATGTACCGTACAACTCCAATTAATTCTTCTGGCAGATAACAGTCTCTGTTAGAAAAGCAAAAGCCCCTTACAGGCTAGCAACTCTCAGTCCCTTTTTTGAAGTAGCACAAAGTGGTTGTGAGCTGCCTCCTGGTGTACCTCCAGCTCCCTTGTAGACACTGATCCTAGCTCTACCTTCTGCAGGAAATACCAGCCCACCTGTCTGCCTCTTCACCCATCTACCCTACCGCTTTTCACCAGTCTACCTGACTGACTCTGGAGATATCCCAGGGAAAAGTATGGAAGATTTAAGCACACTGTTTGTCAGGTCATCTAAGTCCAGGTGACAGATGCACCCCGCTGGGGCCAGGAGTGCACTGCAAGGTTTGGACTTCTCATACCATCTCCAAAGAATCCCAAGGAATATTCTGTAGTCAACGAAGGAGCCCCCACCATGGGAGACTGTTCATTGGCTGACTGCTGCGGATGGAGCTCTAGGTGATACAGGAGAGCAGGTACTCTGTAGTACCAACACGGATGACACTGGGAGCTAGAGCATGAGATTTCCCAGGGCATGGAATCTAAGAGCCAGCGGGTGTTCACCAGAGGCCCCTAGTGGTGGGGATGGATTTAGCTGCAGTCTGGCTCCAGGTCGCGACCCCTAGGGCCTCCCAGCTCACGCTCACTTTAAACTACAGGGGGGGAAAAGAGGAAGCAGCAGACTGCGCCAACAGAGGATAGTCAGGAGATAGCCAAAGGTTGGGGCAACAAGCAGGTAAGGATAGTCAGGAGTAGGGATGAGCTTCGAGTTCGAGTCGAACTGATGTTCGACTCGAACATCGGCTGTTCGCAAGTTCGCCGAACAGCGAACAATTTGGGGTGAACACCCTTTAAAAGTCTATGGGAGAAATCAAAAGTGCTAATTTTAAAGGCTTATATGCAAGTTATTGTCATAAAAAGTGTTTGGGGACCTGGGTCTTTTCAGGAGCAGTGATTTTAATAATGCCTAAAGTCAAACAATAAAAGTGTAATATCCCTTTAAATTTCGTAGCTGGGGGTGTCTATAGTATGCCTGTAAAGGGGCGCATGTTTCCCATGTTTAGAACAGTCTAACAGCAAAATGAAGTTTCAAAGGAAAAAAAGTCATTTAAAACTACTCACGGCTATTGCATTACCGGTCCGACAATACACATAAAAGTTCATTGATAAAAACGGCATTGGAATTCCCCACAGGGGAACCCTGAACCAAAATTAAAAAAAAAAATGACGTGGGGGTCCCCCTAAATTCTATACCAGGCCCTTCAGGTCTGGTATGGATATTAAGGGGAACCCCGGCCAAAATTTAAAAAAAAAATGACATGGGGGTCCCCTTAAATCCCATACCAGACTCTTCAGGTCTGGTATAGATTTTAAGGGGAACCCCGCGCCAAAATAAAAAAAAAAACGGCGTGGGGTCCCCCCAAAAATCCATACCAGACCCTTATCTGAGCATGCAACCTGGCAGGCCGCAGGAAAAGAGGGGGGAGGAGAGAGCGCCCCCCCCCTCCTGAACCATACCAGGCCACATGCCCTCAACATTGGGAGGGTGCTTTGGGGAAGCCACCCAAAACACCTTGTCCCCATGTTGATGAGGACAAGGGCCTCATCCCCACAACCCTGGCCGGTGGTTGTGGGGGTCTGCGGGTGGGGGGCTTATCAGAATCTGGAAGCCCCCTTTAACAAGGGGACCCCAAGATCTCGCCCCCCCCTGTGTGAAATGGTAAGCGGTTGTACCCCTACCATTTCACTAAAAAACTGTCAAAAATGTTAAAAATGACAAGAGACAGTTTTTGACAATTCCTTTATTTAAATGCTTCTTCTTTCTTCTATCCTCCTTCATCTTCTTCTTCTTCTGGTTCTTCTGGTTCTTCCTCCGGTGTTCTCATCCAGCATCTCTTCTCCTCGGGCCGCTCCGCATCCATGATGGCATGGAGGGAGGCTCCCGCTCTTCTCTTTATCTTCTTCTCTTCTTCATCTTCTTCTCTTCTTCGTCTTCTTCTCTTCTTCGTCTTCTTCTCTTTTTCATCTTCTTCTCCGGGCCGCTCCGCATCCATGCTGGCATGGTGGGAGGCTCCCGCTGTGTGACGCGTCTCCTCTTTTGACGGTTCTTAAATAACACCGGGCGGGGCCACCTGGTGACCCCGCCCCCTCTGACGCACAGGACATGACGGGACTTCCCTGTGGCATTCCCTGTGACGTCACAGGGAAGTCCCGTCAAGTCACCGTGTGTCAGAGGGGGGCTGGGTCACCGGGTGGCCCCGCCCCCCGTTATTTAAGAACCATCAGAAGAGGAGACGCGTCACACAGCGGGAGCCTCCCACCATGCCAGCATGGATGCGGAGCGGGCCGAGGAGAAGAGATGCTGGACGAGATCACCGGAGGAAGAACCAGAAGAACCAGAAGAAGAAGAATATGAAGGAAGATAGAAGAAAGAAGAAAGAAGAAGCATTTAAATAAAGGAATTGTCAAAAACTGTCTCTTGTTAAAGGGGGCTTCCAGATTCCGATAAGCCCCCTGCCCACAGACCCCCACAACCACCGGCCAGGGTTGTGGGGATGAGGCCCTTGTCCTCATCAACATGGGGACAAGGTGTTTTGGGGGGCTACCCCAAAGCACCCTCCTAATGTTGACGGCATGTGGCCTGGTACACTTCAGGGGGGGACGCTCTCTCGTCCCCCCTCTTTTCCTGCAGCCTGCCAGGTTGCGTGCTCGGATAAGGGTCTGGTATGGATTTTTGGGGGGACCCCACGCCTTTTTTTTAAAAATTTTGGCACGGGGTTCCCCTTAAAATCCATACCAGACCTGAAGGGTCTGGTATGGAATTTAGGGGGACCCCCACATCATTTTTTTTTAAATTTTGGCCGAGGTTCCCCTTATTATCCATATCAGACCTGAAGGGCCTGGTATGGAATTTAGGGGGACCCCCACGTCATTTTTTTTTTTTAAATTTTGGTTCGGGGTTCCCCTGTGGGCAATTCCCATGCCGTTTTTATCAATGAACTTTTATGTGTATTGTCGGACCGGCAATGCAATAGCCGCGAGTAGTTTTAAATGACTTTTTTTCCTTTGAAATGTCAGACTGTTCTAAACACGGGAAACATGCGCCCCTTTACAGGCATACTATAGACATCCCCCCAGCTACGAAATTTAAAGGGATATTACACTTTTATTGTTTGACTTTAAGCATTATTAAAATCACTGCTCCTGAAAAAACGTCAGTTTTTAAAACTTTTTTTTGCAATGATCCATGTCCCCTGGGGCAGGACCCAGGTCCTCAAACACTTTTTATGACAGTAACTTGCATATAAGCCTTTAAAATGAGTACTTTTGATTATTCATGTTCGAGTCCCATAGACTTTAACGGTGTTCGCGTGTTCGAACAAACTTTTTTCCTGTTCGCATGTTCTGGTGCGAACCGAACAGGGGGGTGTTCGGCTCATCCCTAGTCAGGAGCAGGGATGAGCCGAACACCCCCCTGTTCGGTTCGCACCAGAACATGCGAACAGGAAAAAAATTCGTTCGAACACGCGAACACCATTAAAGTCTATGGGACACGAACATGAATAATCAAAAGTGCTAATTTTAAAGGCTAATATGCAAGTTATTGTCATTAAAAGTGTTTGGGGACCTGGGTCCTGCCCCAGGGGACATGAATCAATGCAAAAAAAAGTTTTAAAAACGGCCGTTTTTTCAGGAGCAGTGATTTTAATAATGCTTAAAGTCAAACAATAAAAGTGTAATATCCCTTTAAATTTCATACCTGGGGGGTGTCTATAGTATGCCTGTAAAGGGGCGCATGTTTCCCGTGTTTAGAACAGTCTGACAGCAAAATGACATTTTGAAGGAAAAAACACATTTAAAACTACCGCGGCTATTGCATTGCTGACAATACACATAGAAGTTCATTGATAAAAACGGCATGGGAATTCCCCACAGGGCAACCCCGAACCAAAATTAAAGAAAAAAATGATGTGGGAGTCCCCCTAAATTCCATACAAGGCCCTTCAGGTCTGGTATGGATATTAAGGGGAACCCCAGCCAAAATTAAAAAAAAAATTGACTTGGGGTTCCCCCTAAATTCCATACCAGACCCTTTAGGTCTGGTATGGATTTTAAGGGGAACCCCACGCCAAAAAAAAAAAAAAAAACGGCGTGGGGTCCCCCCAAAAATCCATACCAGACCCTTATCCGAGCACGCAACCTGGCAGGCCGCAGGAAAAGAGGGGGGGACGAGAGTGCGGCCCCCCCCCTCCTGAACCGTACCAGGCCACATGCCCTCAACATTGGGAGGGTGCTTTGGGGTAGCCCCCCAAAACACCTTGTCCCCATGTTGATGAAGACAAGGGCCTCATCCCCACAACCCTGGCCGGTGGTTGTGTGGGTCTGCGGGCGGGGGGCTTATCGGAATCTGGAAGCCCCCTTTAACAAGGGGACCCCCAGATCCCGGCCCCCCCCTGTGTGAAATGGTAAGGGGGTACTTACCCCTACCATTTCACTAAAAAACTGTCAAAAATGTTAAAAATGACAAGAGACAGTTTTTGACAATTCCTTTATTTAAATGCTTCTTCTTTCTTCCTTCATCTTCTTCTTCTTCTGGTTCTTCTGGCTCTTCTGGTTCTTCCTCCGGCGTTCTCGTCCAGCATCTCCTCCGCGGCGTCTTCTATCTTCTTCTCCTCGGGCCGCTCCGCACCCATGGCATGAGGGGAGGCTCCCGCTCTTCTCTTCATCTTCTTCTCTTCTTCATCTTCTTCTTCATCTTCTTCTTCTTCTTCTCTTCTTCCTTCTTCTCTTCTTCATTTCTTCTCCGGGCCGCTCCGCAGCCATGCTGGCATGGTGGGAGGCTCCCGCTGTGTGACGGCGTCTCTTCGTCTGACGGTTCTTAAATAACGGGGGGCGGGGCCACCCGGTGACCCCGCCCCCCTCTGACGCACGGGACATGACGGGACTTCCCTGTGGCATTCCCCGTGACGTCACAGGGAAGTCCCGTCAAGTCACCGTGCGTTATTTAAGAACCGTCAGACGAAGAGACGCCGTCACACAGCGGGAGCCTCCCTCCATGCCAGCATGGCTGCGGAGCGGCCCGGAGAAGAAATGAAGAAGAGAAGAAGGAAGAAGAGATGAAGAAGAAGAAGAAGATGAAGAAGATGAAGAGAAGAGCGGGAGCCTCCCCCCTCATGCCATGGGTGCGGAGCGGCCCGAGGAGAAGAAGATAGAAGACGCCGTGGAGGAGATGCTGGACGAGAACGCCGGAGGAAGAACCAGAAGGGCCAGAAGAACCAGAAGATGAAGGAAGATAGAAGAAAGAAGAAGTATTTAAATAAAGGAATTGTCAAAAACTGTCTCTTGTCATTTTTAACATTTTTGACAGTTTTTTAGTGAAATGGTAGGGGTAAGTACCCCCTTACCATTTCACACGGGGGGGGGCCGGGATCTGGGGGTCCCCTTGTTAAAGGGGGCTTCCAGATTCCGATAAGCCCCCCGCTCGCAGACCCCCACAACCACCGGCCAGGGTTGTGGGGATGAGGCCCTTGTCTTCATCAACATGGGGACAAGGTGTTTTGGGGGGCTACCCCAAAGCACCCTCCCAATGTTGAGGGCATGTGGCCTGGTACGGTTCAGGAGGGGGGGGGCCGCACTCTCGTCCCCCCCTCTTTTCCTGCGGCCTGCCAGGTTGCGTGCTCGGATAAGGGTCTGGTATGGATTTTTGGGGGGACCCCACGCCGTTTTTTTTTTTTGGCGCGGGGTTCCCCTTAAAATCCATACCAGACCTGAAGGGTCTGGTATGGAATTTAGGGGGAACCCCACGTCAATTTTTTTTTTTTTTTATTTTGGTTCGGGATTGCCCTGTGGGGAATTCCCATGCCGTTTTTATCAATGAACTTCTATGTGTATTGTCGGCAATGCAATAGACGCGGGTAGTTTTAAATGTGTTTTTTTCCTCAAAATGTCATTTTGCTGTCAGACTGTTCTAAACACAGGAAACATGCGCCCCTTTACAGGCATACTATAGACACCCCCCAGGTACGAAATTTAAAGGGATATTACACTTTTATTGTTTGACTTTAAGCATTAATAAAATCACTGCTCCTGAAAAAACGTCCGTTTTTAAAACTTTTTTTTGCATTGATCCATGTCCCCTGGGGCAGGACCCAGGTCCCCAAACACTTTTTATGACAATAACTTGCATATAAGCCTTTAAAATGAGCACTTTTCATTTCTCCCATAGACTTTTAAAGGGTGTTCCGCGGCATTCGAATTTGCCGCGAACACCCCAAATTGTTTGCTGTTCGGCGAACTTGCGAACAGCCAATGTTCGAGTAGAACATGAGTTCGACTCGAACTCGAAGCTCATCCCTAGTCAGGAGATAGCCAAAGGTCGGGGCAACAAGCAGGCAAGGATAGTCAGGAGATACCCAAAGGTTTGGGTAACAAGCAGGTAAGGATAGTCAAGAACAAGCCAAGATCGGTCTCTGAAATCAGACATAGAAGACACAGCAAGTCGCACATGAAAGCCAAACACACAATATTGATCAGCCAGGCTTGGCTGCAGTGCACAGATTGATATAGGGTTCCCTGATAAGGGCTGGGGTGGAGCCATGCTTTGAGGAGAGATTATTTAAGCAAGCAGGTGAGAGCGGCTGATCTCTCAAGCTGAACTCATGGAGAGGTAAGCTGACAAACAACCATCACTGCAGATCCATGACACCGTTATCTTCCAGAGAAACCTGCTACAAGTGGAAGTCTCTCCCTTCGCATTTCCCTCCACCATGCTGTAGTACTCACACTGTCCTCTCCTTGCTCCCGCTGCCTCTCAGGAAAGCCTCCTTCCAACTTCTCCTGTGGTAGGATCCTTCCAGGCCAGCCACCTGAGCCCCAGCCAGAGGCAGAGCACCCCCCCAAGACTAGGGTGTTTGCCTCAAGGGCCACTGACAGTCCCCCCAGCACTCCATCTCCATCTTTCACCCGTCTCCCCTGCTGGCATGACTCATCCATATTTAAGGGCTCACTTTGTCCCCTGCCAGGTCCACCAACTGGGGATTCGCTAAGCTCCCCTAAGTATGCAGGACAATCCTCCTAGCCTTCGCTCTCCAGCTTCCAGAATGTTCTCCAACATTTCAGAACCAGGGGGAGGCACCAGAGAGCTGCCTGTATGAGTCATCCAGCCCTGAACTCCAGAAAACCCTGACCCAGATTTCATGACTCAAGCTTATCCCTGAGTCAGACTATGGTTTACCCACTCTCACACTAGTAGCACGTTAGAGGGTCCTACACATATTTCATCATATTGTACCCAACATGCGTTTACCATCACATACGTAGACATGTAATAAGAGGTACACAATGTTTATGGATCTAATAATTACTATGCCACGATATTATCTCTAAAGCCTGTTTATACTGTGTAGAATATACAGTGGGGACGGAAAGTATTCCCCTATACATTTTTCACTCTTTGTTATATTGCAGCCATTTGCCGTTGTCGGAAATTCTGATCGTGTTTACACAAATCCGACGCACAAAGTGCCACGCATGCTCAGAATAAATTAAGAGACGAACGCGGTGACGTAAAACACGTACGTCGGGACTATAAACTGGGCAGTAGCCAATAGCTTTCGTCTCTTAATTTATTGTGAGCATGCGTGGCACTTTGTGCGTCGGATTTGTGTACACGCGATCGGAATTTCCGACAACGGATTTTGTTGTCGGAAAATTTTATAGCAAGCTCTTAAACTTTGTGTGTCGGAAATTCCTATGGAAAATGTGTGATGGAGCCTACACACGGTCGGAATTTCGGACAACAAGGTCCTATCACACATTTTCCATTGGAAAATCCTATCGTGTGTACAGGGCATTAGACTAGGATGCCATTAAAGTTCATGTGCGTGTAAAGGCAGGTGTTCCAATGCTTTTGGTAATATACTGTATTTTTAAGCCTTCCAGTGATATTATTAGAATACTTAGAGTGATCTGGCTCCATCTAGTGGTCCTTTTTGGGAACTGTGTGCATACGCGCCAAGGTCCTCATGTCAAAGAACTTTGCAATATAGTATTGATGGCTTTTTAGTATATTTAAATATATTTTATACAGTTTTAGCCTTTCTATCTATTTGGTGGTTCTTAAATTATGCTGGCAATTTGTATAGTTGTATCTTATTCTTTATTTTGGATGTGATTCTATGTAGCAACTAATCACACATCTTATTTTATTTATTTTTATTGTGATTTTTTTTAAATGTACTCATTACTAGCATGTCTTTAGTCTAACCGATTCTTGTTGTTGCCTTCCATGTAATGCCCTACTGTGAGGTTACTCCCAGTAGTAGTTTATGTCACCCTATGAATGCTGGGAAATGTAATTCCAGGTAAATATAAATAACCCCTTCACAATAGGTCCTATATGCTTGAGAAAGGAGCCTGGGTGGCTCCAAAACCCGTAGCCACATTCCTTTTGCCTTCCAACAAAGTCTGACATCACTTCCAGTCCAGTCCTGCACTCCCTGCCTTCCTGGTTCTGGGTCTACTTCTTCCTGGTTTCTTCCACTTGACCAGTGGTGGCAAGCCGGGTTCCTCGAATGGAGTGAACTGCCATCTATCTGCATGGGATCAGTACTGGGATGTGCTTATGACCAGTGCCATGTTTACTTTTGTGAGTTGTTTATTGTCTTTTTATCATTAAAGTGGACCTTCAGTCATTTTTTCATGTTTCCATCTATTAAATCTTCTGCCCTTGTTTAACTTTGGATAGTAAAACATTTTTTTTTCTGCCAGTAAAACTCTTATACAGCCCACTTCCTGTTTCTTGTCTGGTCATTAGCCTAGGCTTATGACACAATGCATGAGTTTGCCAGAAAGGGAGGCGATATGAGCCATAAGAGGGCCAATGAGAGCTGCAGAGTTGGAGGTGTGCCTCTGTGTGTCTGTGTAAATCCAGGAAGTGAACAGGCAGCAGCTTCAGCTGCCCACAGTTAAAATGATTGCAGCCAGACTCAGTGGAGGGAGATTTCATATTTGGCCAGTATAGAATCACAGTATATATAAAATAATATGCAAAGTGGTTGTAGGGAAGCTTCGGAATGGCAAAGATGTTTTTATTACAAATTATGTGAGCCGACTGCAGTTTCTCTTTAAGGTCTTTATAATGCTACACTTAGGTGGGCGCCCTCTGGTGTTCTTTTCTTATCATTACGGAGATTTAGTCAGTCTGTTCTGAAGTGCTGCCACAAGTGTATCAAGATTGTTGTTGTAATTTCCCTTACATTAACTTTTTACCCTTGGGCCATCACTCGGCCACACTAAACAAATCTCTTGTGTCATTTTTTCTTCTTTTTTTGTAGTAATCATCAGAAGCCCCCAAAAAAGCCCAGAAAGCTTTCTAATTTCTTGGACTTTCATAAATTCACAGGCAGAAATGTCTTAAATGTATACAATTCAATACTGTTGTTACTCTCCATACTCATCCTGCACTGCACAATCCTTTGACAGATGGCAAAGAACTCTTAGTACAGTATACAAATGGTTATCTTGCACTTGATGACATCTGTGAACCTACTATGAGAAAAACATTGAACAAGAGTATTTCCTCTGTGGAGACTGCCACAGAGGAAACATGTGTGACCTATAAGACAAAGATTTAACAGTTTTGTTAGATGTACCCAGACTACTCCGTTATTTCTTCATCAATTAAGCAGGTAAAAGGTCCGGAGTAGATTCTAAGTGTGGTATTTGCATTTGGAATCTATTGCTGTGAACCTACATCAGTCCTTGAGGTCACTCAAATATATGTTTTTTAATTTGTTTGTACACAGTGGTTTTAACTTTATCCTATTAAAACCTTTAATTTTTTTTTACTTAATATACAACTAAAGGCAGAAAGAGCCACAAACAAAGAACAACTGAAGACGGCTGCAGTTGGAGCCTGGCAAAGCATCAGAAAGGAGGAAAGCCAGTCTGTGGTGATGTCCATGGGTTCCAGACTTCAGGCAGTCATTGCCAGTAAAGGATTCTCAACAAAATATTAAAATTGAACATTATTTATGATTATATTCATTTGTCCAATTACATTTGAGCCCCTGAAAATGGGAGAACTGTGTATAAAAATGGTTGAAGTTCCTAAAATGTGTATTTGATATTTATGTTCAACCCCTTGAATTAAATCTGAAAATCTGCACTTCAAATTCATTTGGATGGTTTCCTTTTAATTTTATTCTGGTGGAATACAGAGCCAAAAGTATGAAAATTGTGCCTGTGTCCAAATATATATGGACCTAACTGTACATTGCAGTCAAATCTGCTAGTGAATGATGGTTAGTTTGGGCAGGTGGCTGAGCCTAGGCCTATCAATTAGTTCTTAGTACATTCAGTGTCAGCTCACAGCCAGCAGGTGAAGATAAGAAATCTGGATCTGGATTCACTGACCAACTGCTCTCATTATTAATGTAATAGTATAATTGAGAGAAAGGAAGATCACTTACCTGACATATTATAATCGCCATCACCACTACCAGTATTATTGGGACAATGGGATTAGTTATGAAACGTTGCCTTCTATAGGAATCAGAATCTGTAAAAGAGTAAATGCAATGTACACACAAAAAATAAGATTCAATTACAAATGTGATAAATATACAATTAGGCAGATTTACGAAACATTTGCGCCATCAGTAGAGGCGTACGCCGAGGCGCAAAGCACAATTTCATATTTACGAAACGTTTGCGCCGGTAACAGAGCAACAATCCCCATTTACTATAGCGATCTCGGCGCCCGGGACAATGAAATATGTGCGCCACTATGGACATGGCGCACGGCATCTTCAATTCAATATTAACAGAAGATGGAGGTGCCAATATTATGGGGGTGATGTGGGGTGATGTGAGGAAGTTTAGTAACAACTGCCCAAGTAACAAATATGCTCAAAAAAGAATGAGAAAGCAACTTTTTCTGAGCAGGCCAGCTGTGCCTGCAAGTACATTTAGAACTGCGCAAGATCAATTTAAGCACTGCGCATGTGCAAGCGGCTCTTGAGCTTATTCAAATGCATTTGTTCACTGCGTGGCCAAAATCTTAGTAAATGTCAAGCAACGCCAATGCAATTGCCTGGGTTGAACGGGCGCAACTCTAAACTTGACAGTTTTTTGTTTACGCTGGTTCACCTTTATGTACTTTTTTAACCACTAGGCATCCACGCTATAGCCGAAAGACGGCTACAGCGCGGACTCCAATTGCCGGGAGGGCATCTCTGGACATCCTCCTGTTTATTACGGCAATGCGCGCGCCCGCTCGCGCGCATCAGGAAAATTCTGTGTTGGCCGCGTCCCTTGGACACAGCCAATCACAGATCGTGCTAAATGGCCAATCACAGCAGCCATTTAGCACTCGATCTGAGTGTCCAATGAGAGATGATCTCATATGTAAACATATGAGATCATCTTTCATTGCCGGCTCTCCCTCCTCACACAGAGACAGCGTGTGAGGAGGGAGAGCGAACGGCTGCAGCGTCAGTGAGTGTAAAAAAAAAAAAGAAAATACAGTACCTGTCAGTGCCATCTGTCCCCAGTGCCATCTGTCCCCAGTGCCACCTATCAGTGCCAATTGTCCCCAGTGCCACCTATCAGTGCCAACTGTCCCCAGTGCCACGTATAAGTGCCATCTGTAATCAGTGCCACATCAATGTCACGTGTCATCAGTGCCACCTATTAGTGCCATCTGTCATCAGTGCCACATATTAGTGCCATCTGTCCTCAGTGCCACGTATTAGTGCCACCTGTCATCAGTGCCACGTATTAGTGCCATCTGTCATCAGTGCCACGTATTAGTGCCATCTGTCATCAGTGCCACATCAGTGTCACGTGTCATCAGTGCCACCTATTAGTGCCATCTGTCATCAGTGCCACATATTAGTGCCATCTGTCCTCAGTGCCACGTATTAGTGCCATCTGTCATCAGTGCCACGTATTAGTGCCATCTGTCATCAGTGCCACGTATTAGTGCCATCTGTCATCAGTGCCACGTATTAGTGCCATCTGTCATCAGTGTCACGTGTCATCAGTGCCACATATTAGTGCCATCTGTCATCAGTGCCACGTGCCATCTGTTATCAGTGTCACGTGTCATCAGTACCATCTGTCATCAGTGGCTAGCTGCATTCGAGTTGGTCTGGGCATGCTCAGGGACTTTGGGGTTTTTTTGTGCTTTTTGTGTGTGAACATCACTTGGATGTTTCTGGGCATGCTCAGAGAGTGTGTTTTTTGGGTTAGTAATTTAAGGACAAACTTAACATGTGTACCCACTTTGAAGTTCAGTCTCTACATTGGGTGAACTTGCATTTTGTTTGTTTCATGGACTGTGCATGTGTTTTCATTTGCCTCATTAGCACACAAACCTATCTTATATAAAGCTTGCAGATAGCATTCTTTACTTTGCCCTGAAAAGAGGCAAGCTTGTGTGTGGGGCGGCCGGCAAGAGAGTACATTTGGGTGTCCTTATAGAGTTTGTAACACATGTATTTTCTCTTTGCAAAACAGATGTGTTTTCGGGCAAGATTTTTTTGGGTAGAGGATATTTTCCCCTGAAATATTTTTGATGTTGTCAATGTGTGTCGTTTGTAGGTTGTTCTTGTTGATTTAATTGTCTGTGCTGCATTATTTTGCAAAATCTTTCTCAAGATGTTTTGACTAATGTTTAAATCCTTAATAGATATCCATTTGTGGGCGCAGTCCTTTTAACTCCTGTTAATTTCCAATGCAAAATAGTCAGACCTCAAAAACCATATTCTGTTAGTGTCTCAAATTAACATACATGTGTTTTTTTTTTTTGCTTTCCTTGCCCTTTCAAGTCCTGTTTTGTTGACCAATAAAATTTGTAGCAAATTTTTATGTTTTATGTGTTTTGGTACTTTTCATGAGACAGATTTCCCAGCTGCAGCTTAACTAGGCTGATTGGCATGGCAAATCAAAAAAAAGGTATGATTTGTCTACAAGCTACTTTCCTGTTGACTTCATGGTAACATATGCATGGATTGTGCTTATGTTGCCATGGATAGGCACCAGGAAAGGAAAATTACACAGCAGTAAGTATTACATTTTCCATTTTAGCGCAGTGGTTCTCAGCCTTAGTCCTCAAGTACCCCTGGCAGGACATGTTTTGGGAATTTATCTTAGCTAAAATAGCTGCCCAAAATACAAAGCCATTGACTGATTTAAAGTACCTGGGCAAGATGAAGGAAAACCTACAATCATGGCCTGTTGGGGGTACTTGAGGACAAAATCGAGCTCCAGACAATCCTATTCTAATTGTGGGCATTTGAGGGAAACCAAGTGAGTGTTAGAACCCCTGCTTGTCTTTTTTAGATTGGGCTTTGTGTTCCTTTTCTTAAAATTGTCTTCACTTCCTGTCACATAACCAAACAGGAAGTGAGGGTAAAGCCCTACCAATGCCTTTCCTTGGGGACACACAGGTCAATCTAACTAGTGTCTCCATTATGCAAATTGCACTCTAGCACTTTGTTGTGTACACCCCACATTATTGGGTATTTTGGGGTTTATTAAAGGCAAATCCACTCTGCAATACAAGTGTACTCGCTGTAAATCTGAGGGGAAGCACTGGTGATTTTATCATCCAATCATGTCGAAGCAAAGATGCTGTTTTTTTTTTTTTTTTCTTGCATGCCCCCCTCGGATCTCCACCAACTGCACTTGTAGTGCAAAGTGCATTTGCCTTTAGTAAATAAACCCCAAAGTCCAAGATACCTAATAATAATTTGGGGTGTACACAGCAAAATGCTAGAGTGCAATTTACCTAATGGGGAAACTATTTAGATTGACCTGTGTGTCGCCAATGAAAGACATTGGTAGGGTTTTACCCTCACTTCCTCTTTGGCTATGTGACAGGAAGTGAATAAATTTGAAGAAGAAACTGGCAAAATTTGGGGAGGTGTCTATCTCTGGCTCCTGGAAGCGGTGAATAGCGCACAGGCATGACATCACACCCCTACAGGAAGTTGCTTGTACTGCTGCTAATTTATTCCCACCACCATGCCCCGCTCACTGTTCTCTGAGGAAGAGATGATCCTTATTTGCAAATTAAGAAAATTATTTTTTTTTAACATGGGATGGTGTTTGTGTGGGTCCCTAACACACATTCAGACATATTAGGGCAAATTTAGACAGGATCCGATTTACCTACCAGCATGTTTTTAGAGTGTGGGAGGAAACCGGAGGAAACCCACGCAGGCAGATGGTGTCGCGGGAGGGATTCAAACCAGCGACCCTTTTTGCTGCTAGGTGAAAGTGCTGACCACTACACCACTGTACTGCCCAAATATATCTATATATAGATGTAGGTTCTTGTGTCCACCAGCAGAGAGAAGTTGGGTAGATGCCATTCTCCCAATTCTGGAGGCATAATAATGGTCTAGCGCAGGGGTCTTCAAACTATGGCTATCCAGTTGTTCAGGAACTACAATTCCCATCATGCCTAGTCATGTCTGTGAATGTCAGAGTTTTACAATGCCTCATGGGATGTGTAGTTCCACAACAGCTGTAGAGCTGTGGTTTAAATTATAGGCAATCAAACAGGCTCTTGCACTAAATCTAATTTTTTAAAGATCTAACTGATTGCAGTGTATGGTCACCTTTAAAGAACAAGATCGGAAAATATTAATTTATTGGGTTTAGAAACACTTCTCTGTTCTTTGTAATGTATTGAAAGATTTGGGTCAAAATAGAAAAAAAAACATTTCAAAGATATATTAGAAGTGATAGGAAAGAGATTAGCATAAAAAGAGTTAATTCACTGAGAACACCTACTAATTGCCTAACAAGACACATCCAATGAGATGAAATTACCCAATTGTATTGGGCGTGTTATCAATGAGAAAACTGCAGTTACCCTAGCGCCAGTTGCAGTTTACATATTTATTATCGCCGGTTCGCACGTTCGATCAATGACTTTTCCAGCGCAGCACATTTATCTTAGTAAATCACCCCCAATGCATCAGTCTGTATGGTCGGTGGTCATGCAACATCTCACCTGTATCATCCTCTATCAAGAGAGCAGAGAAGAGACAACAAGACACAACATAGGTGTGCACAGCCTCTTGCATTAGGGTGTCCACACCAAAGCTCAAATACATATGCATGTGTATATGTACTGATGGTGTCAGTAGGGCAGTGGACAGTGTCAGTAGTTTTATTAGATTTTTTTTTAAAATTATTATATTTGGTAACATTTTTTTTTTGGGATGAAATATCAGTGGTCTAAACAGGGGGGGAATATGCACCACACAAGGCGATTAGGGTGTGCCCAGGCACACCTGGCACACCCTGTGCACACGCCTATGAGACACAATGTTACTATTCTGTGTCACACTCCCACTATGACCCCCCAGAGAAGAGGAGACAGGACCCCAATCTATAACACCCCCATACATGGAATATAACATGACCCCCCATAGTCACCAATACCTTCTGTTTCCAGCATTCTGATGAACATCGTATCATTGATCAGCCGGTATTCCCGGATCTCCTCACTGACCGGGTTTGTGATCCTGACCCGGAATCTCCTCTCGGTGTCGTCTCTCTGCACACTGGGGATAATCAGCGTCCTATTGTCATCTATCAGCCGGTATCTTTCAGGGAGAGGCTCCCCGTCCACCTCCCAGGTCACAGCGCTCTCTTCTCCAGAGAACTGGATGCTCACCGCCATCTCCTCACCCAGCCGGCTGAAGTTACTGGTGATGTTGGAGATAAGAACCGGATCTGGAAATATCAGGACAGTCACATCAGTCATAGGTCACCAACACGGAGCCCAGATACATGAAATAGATTACAAGCAAATATCATAATATCAACATGTAAAATAAAAAGCATGAAAATATAGACCATATACCTATGTGCAATCTTGAATAGTAAATAAATCCACCGATGAGTATCACTCAGTACTCCATGGCACAATCCCACCATCTACTGGACTAAAACTCACTGCATCAGAAAGACCATCTGTATAAAGGCAAGTCAAAATGCAGTTGATTATCTCCTCTTAATGGAAATAAAATTGCCTTACTCTGGTATTTAATTCTGTATATTGTATAAAAGGATATTCCACTGACAAATCTTGGTTTTTGTACCAACACCCATTAAGGGGTCTATTTATAAAATTAAAATGTATAGCCATTTCTTTAGTGAATCTGCATAAACATTCACTGTGTGTGAATCAGGGAAATATACAATTTTCTTTAGTCTATTTTCTTTTCTGAACAAATGCTCTTTTTTTATAAGCAGTAATAAAATGCTGCATTATGGCCACAAAATGGCGCTTCAGAGCAAATGTTATCTTTTTTTAACAGTAAGTAAGTTTTCATTTAGAAGTGTAGCACTATTTTTCTCTCTCTGCAGCTACTGAGGTATGATGGTGCCATCTGTATAGTATTTAGGAGCAGAGTCTTCATAATCTGTGTGATCAGGACAGGATCTCTAATGGGGCGGACACACGGTCGGACTACAAAAGCCCGACAGCCTGTCCGACAGACTTTCTACGGACTTTTGACGGACTTTCGACTGACTTTCTAACGACCAGACTTGCCTACACACGATCAAACCAAAGTCCGATGGATTCGTACGTGATGACGTACACCGGACTAAAATAAGGAAGTTGATAGCCAGTAGCCAATAGCTGCCCTAGCATGGGTTTTTGTCAGTCGGACAAGCATACAGACGAGCGATTTCTGGGTCCGGCGCAGTTACGACGTAAAGATTTGAAGCAAGTTCCAAATCTAAAGCCCGTCAGATTTGCGACTGGAAAAGTCCGCTGAATGTCCGGGGAAGCCCACACACGATCGGATTGTCCGCCGGCGTCCATCGGACTTTTGTAGCCGAAAAGTCCAACCGTGTGTATGCTCCATTACAAGCACAGTGCCTCCACTCAATTGGGGCTTGTGAATAACAAGTGAAATCCCAATTGAGAAATATATCTCCACATAGATAGTAATCCACACAGCATTTTATTTGAAAGTCCATGTATTGAAGAAATAACATTCAGTGAACCATCCAACATAAAGTATTTTCCAAACAGGAACATGAAATCATTAACAGTCTCTATGTATGTCTCAGTGAGGTGAAGCTGCAGCACTTACAGTCTTTCTCCCTTAGCAAGAATTTACTGTTCTCCTCTCCACATGTCTCGCTCTCCACCTACTTACCCACAAAACCCCTTGCCATCCTCTGCTCTTCTGGATGACCTCATCCTTGGTGAGAGAGAGAGCATAGCAACCATATGGAAAAGGGCAAACAAACACTGAATAACAAGAGTATACACTTAGTAAATGGGCAAAGAAATGATCATATCACTACATTCTCCCCCTGCTGAAAATCCTTCCAACCCGGTAAGGATATAGTATACACTCAAAACAGCAAAATTTAAAGAGGGAGTCCACCCAAAAAAAAAATATTAAAAGCCAGCAGCTACAAATACTGCAGCTGCTGACTTTTAATACATGGCCACTTACCTGTCCCAGGGTCCAGCGATGTCGGCAGCTGACGCCGATATATCGCTCGACTCTCGGCAGCTGCCGCCGCCATCCTAGGTGAGGGAATCAGGAAATGAAGCGTTGCGGCTTCACTTCCCGGTTCCCTACTGCGCATGCGCGAGTCGCGCTGCGCGTCGTAACTGGTCCCCGCTATCTCCTGGGACCTGTGTGTTTCCCAGGAGACAGCGCGGAGGGAAAGGAAGAGGCATAGACTCCCGTGGGAGTCTATGCCGGAAGTGGGTGCAAATACCTGTCTTAGACAGGTATCTGCACCCCCCTCCCCCCTGAAAGGTGCCAAATGTGACACCAGAGGGGGGGGAGGGTTCCGAAAAGCGGAAGTTTAATTTTTGTGTGGAACTCCGCTTTAACATCGTTTTCGCCTTCTGCAGGCCACTTCTCCAGAAGCAATCTATTACAGAGATTAGCTGCAAAGGAAATATGGTTAGTAACATATAGGCATCATGCTAACCAGTCTAGAATGAGCTGCAATCATTTCCATCAGAACATGAGGTTGTACATAGTTCTGTACAGCATAGCAGGGTCTTCCCAAGGTGTCATAAGTAAACGTTGGTGGAGGTCGTCGAACACGATCTCCTCTCCTCAAGCCCTCAGGCATTAGTCCAGATTAGTCCTCAAGCCCTCAGGCATTAGTCCAAATAACTCTGGGACAGCATTAGTGGGAAAACTTGTTGCTCCAACCATGCTGGGAACTGTAGGTACAACGTTTTTTGGCTGTTGGTTCAAAAACAGGAGTAGCTGGGTTCAGACCTCCCCTCTGAGGAAGTCCCCCATCAGTAATAGGTGTAGGAACCTGTACAGGAGACTCTGATGGAGGTGTAAACCAGTCAGTGTCATCACTCTGGTCTCCACGGTCTGCGCAAGGCACATCATTAGAATCTGTAACAATATCAGATTGTGGCTCCTCATCAGCAGTAGCAACTTGTGGTACTGGAAGTGATTCCAATGCCAGGCTTTGATCTGACCCTCAGGTCCTCGAATCCTGTAGACTGGAATTCTAGGAAGTTTTTCTAGAACTTCAAACAACTCATTTCGCCAGCGATCAGCTAATTTATGTTTGGCTGAAGGTCCCAAATTGCAGAGAAGCACTTTATCACCAGGTTGTAAATCTTTGTAACGAACTTTGGCATCAAAACGCCTTTTATTGGCAGCATTTATTTTTGCCATATTTTCCTCAGCCATTAGGCCTCTTTTAAACTCTGTTTAAGTCGTTTCACATACAGGTAGTGATTTCTATTTTTCACTCCATCAGTAGACACACCCAACTGAATGTCAATAGGGAGATGGGCTTCTCTCCCAAACATGAGAAAATAAGAAGAGAAACCAGTTGATTCATGTCTGGTACAATTGTAGGCATGTACCATAGCTCCAACATGTCGGCTTTTTTTTTTTTTTTTTTTTTTTTCAACTCCTAGATGTTGAATGATCATAGAACACATGTACCCTGTTTAAAAGTCCATAAATTATTTTGAGTTTATCCCATTCCTTAAGATAGGAGGTACTCTGCTCAGGTAGGGTTTTTCTCATGTAATTAGGATCTTTGCGGAAAACAGATTCTCTAAAATCTCTGATTACTAGATCTCTCTTTTGTAGAAGGATCATATCTTTCTCTTGCAGCTGGATGTTTTCTGGTACCCGTAAAGCTGGGGCAACAATACATGTTTGGGATACACTCTTCACCAGCTCCCAAGGAGTCAATAACTTGTAAGTCAGAAAAAACAATATTGTCTCCTTGTACAGCCGCTGTAGCACAGTAGGCAGCCACAACAGGCCCAGGTACTTCCTTCCATTCACTTTCTTCCTCACTCATCGGTACTTGGTAATAACCGGATCTTAAATCCATTACTGTGAACCATTTGCTACCTTGCAGGGCATCAAGAGTTTCCTCAATGCGAGGTAGCGTGTATTGATCTGGGACCGTTCGCCGATTTAGAGTCTTATAATCAACACATATTCGTACTCTACCACCACTATTGGGGATGCATATGGGCATTTTGACTCACAATTAGGGATGAGCTTCGAGTTCGAGTCGAACTCATGTTCTACTCGAACATTGGCTGTTCGCAAGTTCGCCGAACAGCGAACAATTTGGGGTGTTCGCGGCAAATTCGAATGCCGCGGAACACCCTTTAAAAGTCTATGGGAGAAATCAAAAGTGCTAATTTTAAAGGCTTATATGCAAGTTATTGTCATAAAAAGTGTTTGGGGACCCGGGTCCTGCCCCAGGGGACATGGATCAATGCAAAAAAAAGTTTTAAAAACTGACGTTTTTTCAGGAACAGTGATTTTATTAATGCTTAAAGTCAAACAATAAAAGTGTAATATCCCTTTAAATTTCGTACCTGGGAGGTGTCTATAGTATGCCTGTAAAGGGGCGCAAGTTTCCCGTGTTTAGAACAGTCTGACAGCAAAATGACATTTGGAAGGAAAAAACTCATTTAAAACTACCCGCGGCTATTGCATTGCCGACAATACACATAGAAGTTCATTGATAAAAACGGCATGGGAATTCCCCACAGGGCAACCCCGAACCAAAATAAAAAAAAAAAATGATGTGGGGGTCCCCCTAAATTCCATACAAGGCCCTTCAGGTCTGGTATGGATATTAAGGGGAACCCCAGCCAAAATTTAAAAAAAAAATTGACGTGGGGTTCCCCCTAAATTCCATACCAGACCCTTCAGGTCTGGTATGGATTTTAAGGGGAACCCCGCGCCAAAAAAAAAAAAAAAAAACGGCGTGGGGTCCCCCTAAAAATCCATACCAGACCCTTATCCGAGCACGCAACCTGGCAGGCCGCAGGAAAAGAGGGGGGGACGAGAGTGCGGCCCCCCTCCCTCCTGAACCGTACCAGGCCACATGCCCTCAACATTGGGAGGGTGCTTTGGGGTAGCCCCCCAAAACACCTTGTCCCCATGTTGATGAAGACAAGGGCCTCATCCCCACAACCCTGGCCGGTGGTTGTGGGGGTCTGCGGGTGGGGGGCTTATCGGAATCTGGAAGCCCCCTTTAACAAGGGGACCCCCAGATCCCGGCCCCCCCCCTGTGTGAAATGGTAAGGGGGTACTTACCCCTACCATTTCACTAAAAAACTGTCAAAAATGTTAAAAATGACAAGAGACGGTTTTTGACAATTCCTTTATTTAAATGCTTCTTCTTTCTCCTTCATCTTCTTCTGGTTCTTCTGGCTCTTTTGGTTCTTCCTCCGGCGTTCTCGTCCAGCATCTCCTCCGCGGCGTCTTCTATCTTCTTCTCCTCGGGCCGCTCCGCACCCATGGCATGAGGGGAGGCTCCCGCTCTTCTCTTCATCTTCTTCTCTTCTTCATCTTCTTCTTCATCTTCTTCTTCTTCTTCTTCTCTTCTTCCTTCTTCTCTTCTTCATTTCTTCTGCGGGCCGCTCCGCAGCCATGCTGGCATGGTGGGAGGCTCCCGCTGTGTGACGGCGTCTCTTCGTCTGACGGTTCTTAAATAACGGGGGGCGGGGCCATCCGGTGACCCCGCCCCCCTCTGACGCACGGTGACTTGACGGGACTTCCCTGTGACGTCACGGGGAATGCAATAAACGTAGACGTAATGTAATTAAATTCAGCGCTGACTGATAAATTAAATGCAAGCAGACACTAAGGTCAATTCAAAAAAAAGTGGCAAACACAAGATACTATTCCAGCTAATAATCCCTTGGGCACAGCTGCCATGATCCCACCACCAGAAATCAATCTACCTCCTCAGGGCTATTTTAATTATGAAATACCCCCTTCTCAGTTTCCCCAAAATGCACCTAATCTGACAAACACACCAAAAGGGAGGGGACAGGGTCCCCCTAGAATGAACAAACGTGGTCGAGGTAAAAAGAACCATCATCCCCATCCAAGACCTTATATGAATGGGTATGACCATCAATCCCTACAAACCGATCATCGTTCGTGGCAAACAGTACCCACGAAACAAAAAGGTAAATCCCAAGGGAGAAGGAATTCTATAAGAGAGACACCTGTTTATACCTCCAACTATTATGCCCCTTTGCAAAACTCCCAAGGTGAATCACAATATAATCCAAATCATTTTTTAGGGCAGGAGAGGACCCCCTGGAGGGGACCTCCAAGGACCCCTCTATGGGTAAGGGAATCGGCCGAACATGGGAATTCCCAGAACCAGAGGAGAGGTCCACAAGACCAAAGGAGGGATCAAGGCAGTTTAAAAAGAAAACACAGAGAGGGTTCAGGGGGGGAAGACGATTCCAAAAGGTCAAGACCCCACTAGGCACTGGCATCTTTAACCTTAGTGGTATTCCTCTCACTGCTGAAGAAACATTGGTTCTAGATAGGGGCCTGAAGTTTGCCCCGGTCCGCAACCTGAACAAATTCCAAGCTTACATCAGCATTCAGAAATATGTTCGCAATTTAAATATGAAAAAATACTTTCTTTCCAATGTGGTGCCACATACCACCCCTCCCGTAACTACTAGCTCTAGACATTCCAACCTTCGGAATCGCTCTGTGTTTAACCCGATTTGTAATGACAACAAACACTTAGAGGTATTTAGGAATATGGTGTGTCGTGATCTTGATTCACTCAAGGTCAAAAGGGCTAGAGATTCACAGGCTATCAAGAGAGGTATTAATTCCCTTGAACAAAGGAAAGACATAGTTATCCGGCCAGCGGATAAGGGTGGTGGGTTGGTTGTGCTCAGCAAAACATATTACCAAGCAGAAATGGAGAAATTGTTAAATGATAGGAATACATATGAGCCTCTGAGGAGTGACCCTATGCTGCCCTTCAAGAATAATTTACATTGTCTCATAGAAAGAGGTAAAAACCAGGGGATCTTAAATTCTAAAGAAGCTGCTTACCTGGACCCCTTCTATTGTAGGACTCCAATCATTTATATTTTACCCAAACTGCACAAGAATGCAGAACATCCACCTGGTCGTCCGATTGTAAACGGAATTGATTCCGTGACTTCCAGATTGGGCCAATATCTTGACTTCTACCTCCAGCCACTTGTTGTAAAAACCAAATCATTCCTATGGAACACCAAGCAAATTCTTCAAATCTTATCTACCCTTCCTTGTACTCCGTCTAGCATTCTCATTACTGCTGACGTGAGTTCTCTTTATACTATCATTGATCATAAACAGGCCCTAGATTCAGTTAGATGGGCTCTGGAGACTTCCAATCTTACGAATGATCACATTTCATTTTTATTGGAAAGTTTGGATTTCTGTTTGTTAAACAATTATTTCTGGTTCAATGGGGACTTCTACTTGCAGACAAGAGGTGTCGCCATGGGGGCTAGGTTCGCTCCCAGTGTGGCCAATTTGTTCATGGCCCACTGGGAGGAGGACACTATATTTCATGATCCCCCACCACAATTGTCGTGTTACAGACGTTATATAGACGACCTAATTATGGTCTGGGAGGGGGATATGCCCAGTCTGCAGATCTTTATGGATGGGCTGAATGCCAATAATAAAAACATCGAGTTAACTTGGACGATTAGCCACCAACAGATTATATTTCTTGACCTTGAAATATTCAAAGGAGAAGGAGCTTTCCATACCAGGAACCACTTCAAAACAACTGATAGGAATGCATATATCCCTCTCACCAGTTGCCACCATAAATCCTGGCTTTGTAACATACCGAGAGGCCAATTTATCCGCCTACGCCGTAACTGTACTTCAGATGATGATTTTCTTGCACAGTCACAGGTGCTCGCGGATAGGTTTAAGGAGAAAGGGTATTCTCAAGCCTCAGTAGATGCAGAAATAGCCAAGGTACTGGCAATTGATAGAAATACCGTGGTCGCAGATAAGGTCAAACCCTTGGAGGATAGTGCCAATATGTCTAGCTATCGTATTATACTTGATTATAATATCCAGTATAAAAAACTTGAAAATATTATAGCTAGACACTGGCCTATACTCAAAGGAGATAGGACCCTTGGCCCAGTTCTTCCCGATCACCCTCGGTTTATTTACCGTAAGGCTCCTTCTTTACGGGATCGGGTGGCACCAGGGGTCATTGATCCGCCAAAAACTGTGACTAATGGCTTATTTGGGTTCCTTTCCGGCTTTTATGCATGTGGGAAATGTGCCACATGCAGGAAGGCCTGCAGAAATATTAAGAGACGTAAGGATTTTGTTTCATACACAACATAAAAAAGTTATAAAATTGAAGGTTTAATTACGTGCTCAACAGTTGGGGTGGTCTACATGTTGGAGTGCGATTGTGGCCTTCAATATGTGGGCCGGACCTCAAGAGCACTCCATGTAAGAATTGGAGAACATATTAGTAACATCAAGCGGGGGGTTAAGACCCACAGTGTGTCTAGACATTTTCGCCTTTTTCATCAAAAAGACCCCAAATGCCTCAAATTTTGGGGGATAGAAAAGGTGCCGCGACACTGGAGGGGTGGTCATTACATCAGACAGCTCAGTCGTAGGGAATCATTCTGGATCTATGAGACCAAAGTTCTCTCCCCCTTTGGAATGAACGTTGATTTTGATTTGAATTGTTTTATTTCAAATAGATGATATTTTATTTTTAATTTTTTATAGGCCTTTATAATACTGTACATGTGATCGTGTTTGACTGATGTCCGTGGGCTGATGTCTTTCTCTTTTTTGATATTTTCCATACATGTTATGTATGGGGTTTTATTATGCGACTTTTTTTGCATGCGATTTTGCAGCGGTTGTCTATGCGTATTTAATAAATATCATTTTAAACATTTCGATTTAGTAATGTATGCTGTGCATGGTGATACATGCCATTCGGTTATTGCAAATTATTGTCTCTATACAATATGCGTTTTTATTATGTGACTTTTTTTAGCATGCGATTTAGCAGCATTAGTCTATGCGTAATTAATTAATACCATCCTTATGGTTTAAAGACACTCTGATTCAGAGATCCTGAAGGTTTGCCATGCAAGGTGATATATGCTATTGTAATTCATCATCTCTATATAATATACAGTTTTTGCCTGTCTATAGTTGGTGATGGAGATTTCTGCAATTTCCGTCAGGAGTAAAGGGTAATAGTAACCATTAACTATTAGGTAATGACAGGGAGGCGTTTGACCTCCTGATTACTACTTCTGCCCTCCTGATTGGTGCCGCCGTCACCATGGTGTAGAATAATAACAATGCGGGCCGTCACTGCGCATCCCGCCCCACCCCGATGAAGTCCCGCCCATAGGACGTAACACGTACGGGGGTTAGGAGCGTGTGACGTCACCCGCGGTCATCCGACAGACGCGATCACAAGCCTGCTGGCCGGCACTCGGATCGGAGTGCCGGTGTTATGTGAGTGTTTTCGATGTGCTGTTTTCGATGTGCTTTGTTTTAGCCTATATCTATTTTAATAAATCATACACGGAGAACACTATGGTTTGTTGTTTTTTATTCTATATTCAACATCTGCCATATACTGAGTACTGTGAATTGAAGGAGGTGAAGGAGTATCTTACTGATTGATCCATCCAATCCTCTAAGCGGTGTGACCTGTTTCAGGTCGAATAACTGAGGTGAGGGGCCATCCAAGAACGGTGGAGGGATTAAGTCACCATCCTGTTATTTACTGTCACCGGTGGTTCCTGTTTCTCTATTTTAATTTTACTAGTTGTTTATGGACTTTTATTTGCGCAGCACTTTTTTATACATTTACAGTCACGGGGAATGCCACAGGGAAGTCCCGTCATGTCCCGTGCGTCAGAGGGGGGCGGGGTCACCGGGTGGCCCCGCCCCCCGTTATTTAAGAACCGTCAGACGAAGAGACGCCGTCACACAGCGGGAGCCTCCCACCATGCCAGCATGGCTGCGGAGCGGCCCGGAGAAGAAATGAAGAAGAGAAGAAGGAAGAAGAGAAGAAGAAGAAGAAGATGAAGAAGAAGATGAAGAAGAGAAGAAGATGAAGAGAAGAGCGGGAGCCTCCCCTCATGCCATGGGTGCGGAGCGGCCCGAGGAGAAGAAGATAGAAGACGCCGCGGAGGAGATGCTGGACGAGAACGCCGGAGGAAGAACCAGAAGAGCCAGAAGAACCAGAAGAAGAAGAAGATGAAGGAAGAAAGAAGAAGCATTTAAATAAAGGAATTGTCAAAAACTGTCTCTTGTCATTTTTAACATTTTTGACAGTTTTTTAGTGAAATGGTAGGGGTAAGTACCCCCTTACCATTTCACACAGGGGGGGGCCGGGATCTGGGGGTCCCCTTGTTAAAGGGGGCTTCCAGATTCCGATAAGCCCCCCGCCCGCAGACCCCCACAACCACCGGCCAGGGTTGTGGGGATGAGGCCCTTGTCTTCATCAACATGGGGACAAGGTGTTTTGGGGGGCTACCCCAAAGCACCCTCCCAATGTTGAGGGCATGTGGCCTGGTACGGTTCAGGAGGGGGGGGGCCGCACTCTCGTCCCCCCCTCTTTTCCTGCGGCCTGCCAGGTTGCGTGCTCGGATAAGGGTCTGGTATGGATTTTTAGGGGGACCCCACGCCGTTTTTTTTTTTTTTTTTGGCGCGGGGTTCCCCTTAAAATCCATACCAGACCTGAAGGGTCTGGTATGGAATTTAGGGGGAACCCCACGTCAATTTTTTTTAAAAATTTTGGCTGGGGTTCCCCTTAATATCCATACCAGACCTGAAGGGCCTTGTATGGAATTTAGGGGGACTCCCACATCATTTTTTTTTTTTAATTTTGGTTCGGGGTTGCCCTGTGGGGAATTCCCATGCCGTTTTTATCAATGAACTTCTATGTGTATTGTCGGCAATGCAATAGCCGCGGTAGTTTTAAATGTGTTTTTTCCTTCAAAATGTCATTTTGCTGTCAGACTGTTCTAAACACGGGAAACATGCGCCCCTTTACAGGCATACTATAGACACCCCCCAGGTATGAAATTTAAAGGGATATTACACTTTTATTGTTTGACTTTAAGCATTAATAAAATCACTGCTCCTGAAAAAACGGCCGTTTTTAAAACTTTTTTTTGCATTGATTCATGTCCCCTGGGGCAGGACCCAGGTCCCCAAACACTTTTATTGACAATAACTTGCATATTAGCCTTTAAAATTAGCACTTTTGATTATTCATGTTCGTGTCCCATAGACTTTAACGGTGTTCGCGTGTTCGAACGAATTTTTTGCCTGTTCGCATGTTCTGGTGCGAACCGAACAGGGGGGTGTTCGGCTCATCCCTACTCACAATGATGTTTTGATCTTTCATTTTGTGCTAGCACTCTCGAACATCATCCAGATCTTTAAGAGGTATGCGCCTGGGTCTTTCTCTAAATGGGGTGCTATCTGTTAGGCGAATACTGTGCTGAATACTTTTAGCACACCCAACATCCATGTCATCAGTTGAGAAAACATCTTCGTATTCCATTAGGTGCTCTCCTAGCGCTTGTTTGTGCTCTGCAGGACTATCAGCATCATACAGGTGAAAGTCTAATTTGGTTTCTTTCTCCTCGACCTTGGCAGGGTAGGAGCTAATGGTTTCCACTGGGTAACAATAGGCTACCTCTTTCCAGGCTGGTATTATAACTGGGTATGTGGTAATGATCCGAACAGTAACAACATCCATTCTTGGACATTTTAAACGATAGTCTTTCCTTTCTGGTACTATCTCCCAGCCATTCTTTGCAGCCTCTTTTGTATCAGTCTCCAGCAGGAAAAAGCTACCGGTTGCACTTGGTGAAATTTCCTCATAAACCCCCAATGCTCTCACTCCCCCGGCTGGAAGCTCTATGGGATGCCATGGATTTCCCACACACCCTCCAGGAAGGTCAGGATTAGGGATGAGCTTCGAGTTCGAGTCAAACTCATGTTCGACTCAAACATCGGCTGTTTGCCAGTTCGCCGAATAGCCAACAATTTGGGGTGTTCGCGGCAAATTCGAAAGCCGCGGAACACCCTTTAAAAGTCTATGGGAGATATCAAAAGTGCCAATTTTAAAGGCTTATATGCATGGTATTGTCATAAAAAGTGTTTGGGGACCTGGGTCCTGCCCTGGGGGACATGGATCAATGCAAAAAAAAGTTTTTAAAAATGGCAGTTTTTTCAGGAGCAGTGATTTTAATAATGCTTAAAGTGAAACAATAAAAGTGTAATATATCTTTAAATTTCGTACCTGGGGGGTGTCTATAGTATGCCTGTAAAGGGGTGCATGTTTCCCTTGTTTAGAACAGTCTGACAGCAAAATGACATTTCAAAGGAAAAAAGTCATTTAAAACTACTCGCGGCTATTAATGTATTGTCGGTCCGACAATACACATAAAAGTTCATTGATAAAAACAGCATGGGATTTCCCCACAGGGGAACCCCGAACCAAAATTTTTTTAAAAAGTGACGTGGAGTTCCCCCTAAATTCCATACCAGGCCCTTTAGCACAACTAATTACTTCAGCCTCCTTTGGATATATGCAAAAGGGCCCTTTAACTGGATTTAAATCCACCTCACTGAGACAGAGATAATGGGTATACAGTTCATAACTCTCATCCTCCTCTCTTTTATCCACAAGAGAGGCAGACTACAAGGTTTCATTTACTTGTAGCACCTCCTGCAGTCTATGGGTGCTCACAGTGATAGGTACACACGAAATAGCAAATGTCCTTTTAGGTGGAAGTCCCTCTTCCAGGGCCCACTGCCTCACAGCTTCTGTTGATAACAGTGACATGGTCATTCCTTAATGTCCTGATCCAAGATATTTATCTCAGCAGTGCCTCCAAATGTAGCACTATTTTTCTACTGAGGTATGATGGCGCCACCTGTATAGTATTTAGGAGCAGAGTCTTTATAATCTGTGTGATCAGGACAGCCTCCACTCAATAGGGGCTTGTAAATAGCAAGTGAAATCCCAATTGAGAAATATATCTCCACATAGACAGTAATCCACACAGCATTGTATTTGAAAGTCCATGTATTGAAGAAATAACATTCAGTAAACCATCCAACATAATGTATTTTCCAAACAGGAACATGAAATCATTAACAGTCTCTATGTATCTCTCAGTGAGGTGAAGCTGCAGCACTTACAGTCTTTCTCCCTTAGCAAGAATTCACTGTTCTCCTATCCACATGTCTCTCTCTCCACCCACTTACCCACAAAACCCCTTGCCATCCTCTGCTCTTCTTGATGACCTCATCCTTGATGAGAGAGAGAGCATAGCAACCATATTGGAAAAGGGCAAACAAACACTGAATAACAAGAGTATACACTTAGTAAATGGGCAAAGAAATGATCACATCACTACAGAAGTATTAGAATTGACATGGACACAGTGTACAGACATTAGATGTATGCATATGGTCACAAAAACAGAAGCAATAGATCAAGTGAAGCTGGTAAAAGTCTTGTGCAAAAAGTATAGTTGTAAGCAAATTGAGCATCACAACAATCGCATCCAACACGCAACCCCCAGGTGAGATGGAGGGGGGGTGGGGAAAGGAGGGGGGAAGATGAGGCGGGGAAGGGAGAAAGGAGCAGGTTATGAGGCAGTCAGAACTAGCTTCGCAAAAAGTAGAGTGTAGGGTGCAATAGTGTCGCCTAGGACTTCACAATGAGCCTTAGGGCTCCGGACCATTTGCATCGATCCTTTGCGACCAGACCTTATCAAATTTTCTAGGACAGTTTATGCTCTCATATGTCAACTTATACAATGGTAGGACAGAGTTAATTGTGGTCACCCACATGTAGTACGTAGGAGGGGTGGGTTGCTTCCACTTGAGGAGAATCTCTCTTCTATCGTAGTATAGAGCATAAAATAGAAATAATTTGACATGCCTAGAGGCCTCAATATTCTCCACATTGCCAAGTAATGCCATGACAGGATCCAAACTGAGAGACCAGTCACTAGGGATGGGCTGTCTGTTCGGGTCGAACATGAGTTGGGTGTTCGCGGAACATTCGAAAGCCATGGAACACCCTTTAAAAGTCTATGGGAGAAATCAAAAGTGCTAATTTTAAAGGTTAATATGCATGGAATTGTCATAAAAAGTGTTTGGGGACCTGGGTCCTGCCCCAGGGGAGATGTATCAATGCAAAAAAAAGTTTTAAAAACGGCTGTTTTTTCGGGAGCAGTGATTTTTATAATGCTTAAAGTGAAACAATAAAGAGGGCGTGGCCTGGGAAGCAATGGAGTAGGTCACAGGTGAAGAGAGCTCTGCTGAACCAAACTCCGATTATAGCATCCTGACAATATCCTAGCCATCAGACATAGTAATAGCCATCTGGGGATACAATCTTCTTCTTCCCCTGCTTCTGGAGCCTGCTGCACCGCCGAAACGCCGCCCGGAGCCTCTGGGACGGTTACATTCTCAGGAAAGGCCGTGGCTTCGGCCTAGTATCCGGAGTGGCGGCCATCTTGCTGCACCCGGCGGCAGCCTGGATGGTCGTTATGGGCCCCCCTGGTGCCATCCTGGCCATTGGAAACTTCTAGCTGCCTGAGGGGACAAGCTCCATCTGATCCTCTGTGTCTGGAGTCGGCTGCGCCCCCAGGAAAGACCGCGGTTCCGGCCTGGTCTCCGGAGCGGCGGCCATCTTGGTGCACCTGGCGGCGGCATTATTGGCTGATTTGGGCCCCCCTGGCAGCCCAGCACCGGCACATCTACTGGACCCACCACCAGACCACCTGGGGACTTGATTACAGGGACCCACGCCCTCTGCTGCCCCCGGAAAGGGCCGCGGCTTCGGCCTACCACCCTGAGCAGCGGCCGTCTTGCTGCACCCGGCAGTGGACACTGTGTTTTTCCAGCTCATCTGAATGGTATATGATCCACTGCACTCCGAGGGGACATTCTGAACATCTGCACCCCTACCATAGCCATACACACAGCCTGCGACTGACTTGGCAGCGGAGCGTGGCTCTAACTTAATCACTGCTGCAGCGGTTATCTTGCTTCACCTGGGGAAGATCCTGAGATACGTATCCTGGGGCAGCGAAGAACCATGTCTCTGCCGAAAAGGACCTCCGAAGCGGTGGATAAGTTGGCAAAATACCGCCATCAAGACCAAGACTCACAGGCCAGGGAAGGCGATGGCACGTGCTCAACAACGGACCATCAAAGCGCAGACACAGCTAAGGTCTTGGATGCCATAGCGGCGCTGCAGGGGACACTCACCGCTAAAATTGATGAGGTCAAGATTGACATTTCCCTGCTGCGTCAGGACTTATCTAAAGTAAAAGACAGGGTAACCGAGGCCGAGACACGTATCGGAGCAGCAGAGGATATCCTGTATCCCCTGAGCCACACCACGGAGGACTTGCAGCGCCAGATCCACCAGCTACACGCTCATCAAGACGATATGGAGAATCGTCTAAGAAGATGCAACCTCCACTTCATCGGTTTACCTGAGAAAGCTGAGGGTTCCAACCCTGCTGAATGTCTGGAATCCCTCCTGATCCAACATTTTGGAAGAGAAGCCTTCTCGGTCATGTTCGCCATGGAACGGGCGCACCGCATCCCAGCTAAACCTCCACCGGCGGGAGCCCCCCCCAGGACCTTCATAGCCAAGTTCCTCAATTTTAAAGATAGAGACAAAATTCTGAGGTTGACCAGAGAGAAGGGGAACATTACTTTGGGCAATGGTCAGGTCGCAGTATTCCCTGACTTCTCCAATGAAGTGCAAAGAAAACGGGCGCAATTCCAGGATGTCAAGCGACGACTCAGGGTGGCACACCTTAAATATGCTATGCTATTCCCGGCCAGACTAAGAGTAGAGGAGGATGGCAAGGCCATATTCTTTGAGGACCCGAAGGCGGCAGCACACTGGTTGAACCGGCGCGGACGCCCAGACGGATGATCGGATATGCGGCCGGATACTGTGAGTACTGTGGCCAACAGCAGGAGATATCAGGCTCCAATTTACTTCTAAATATCCCCTTAGCTGTGGGGGGGTAACTTCACCCCATCATTTACCATTTTTTCATGAACAAAATTTGAAAGCCTCCCTTTCCTTCTGTTTTTACCCCCTCCCCCATTCGTGCGACCCAAGCAATACCGAATGTAAAACTAAAGACTTCCTCCACTGAAGACAGAGGGTCAGTTCCTCTTGCGACAACATTGGGGAGGTGGGGGAAACCCCCAACTTGCTGACACTCATATATAAACGCCTTTGGATTTACAGATGATTGGACTACAACCTGTGTATAGTAATGCCCCCACAGCGCATTTATGTAGATACTGTGGGGCTGCGGCCCCCAAATATCCAGCACACTAGGATGACTATACATTCTTGCAGCAAGAGACTCAATCAGACAGAGCAAGAGACACATAGGACATCCTCTGTGACTCACCCATGCTTCACGCAGTGAACAATCGCCCCCACTTCGTATGCAACCCTTATTTTTTTCTTTTCTTTTTTATGTTGAACGTTCCAGCTCATAATACCCCAAGTATTGCACCTTCAGCCAATGTTGTCAGCTGGACGCTAACTCATAAAATGGTTGCTGGTTTAAGTAGAACACCTCCAGTCAGTTTGGAAGGCTGGATGAAAATCCGAACAATGGTTGATGGGAACAGTATGCTTTCACCAAGTTGGGGAGGTGAAAAGCTGGGAGGGAAGGAAAATGCTAGATCAGTAGATCAAAGCATTGGGAAATGTTGCACCGTTGTGCGCAAGTTATTGTGTTGGGAAAAGAACCTGAAATTATGTGGTTATTGTGTGAATTTTAGAGATGTTCCTAAAGTGCTTAGGCAATGTGTGTTGTTGAGGAGCGCTACCCTGCCGGTAATTGTGTCCCCTGTAAGTCATGACCAGCGGGACAGATATTAAATTTATGACTTGGAATGTGCGAGGTATGCGGGATAAAATTAAACGCACAGCTATACTAACATTTATTAAAAGACAAAAGGTAAACATTGTAGCACTGGTAGAGACACATGTCACTGGCCATCTGCAGGCAGCGCTGCGGCGCCCCTGGGTGGGATGGGCATATCATAGCACACATACGAACTTCTCCAGGGGGGTCACGGTGCTAGTGGCTAAATCCACCCCGTTTGAATTGATTGCTTTGAAGACTGACTGGCAGGGTAGATATATATTTATACATGCACTTGTTGGGGGAACCCCCCTGCTAATCATAGCTAGCTACATACCCTTCCATATAAATCTGATGTTGTAACAGAGGGCCTAGCGTTTATAGCACAACACCCGACAATACCAGCAATATGGATGGGAGATTTTAACACAACAATGTCCCCATATCTAGACCGACCGACACAAATAGGGGTCCCACGCAGACCAGACTATCTCGCACCATGACGGAGTTTGCCCTGGTGGATGTGTGGAGGCACAGTAACCCAACAACCAGAGCATATACGTGCCATTCCACAAGCCATAATACCATGTCTAGAATAGACTTTGTACTGGTGTCCCAGATTCTACTACCTAAAGTCACAGGGTCAGGGATTGCACCAAGGCTATTATCAGAACATTCCCCATGTTGGGTGACAGTATCTCTGGGGAATGCCCCCCCGTACGTATATGGAGATTAAACCCCCACTGGCTGTCGGCCCTTACAGACCATGAATCTATTGAAAGAGAGCTTAAATATTTCCTGGATAGACCTAGAATCCCACCCTCCTTCAACACACTCTGGGATGACTTTAAGGAACAGGCCCGTAGGATTCTTAATACCAGAATAAATAGACTAAAACAGACTTCCAACCTATCATTACAATTAACAACTGACAAGTTACAAGAATTGGAAACAATTTATAACTCCAATCCCACTCCCGAAAACCTAGACGGTAAAATTATAATCCCGCATGGTAACACAGTTATGCACTGAGAAGGCCAAGCAATGTATATTTTTCTGTAGGCAGAGAGTATATGAGCAGGGGGAGAGGGCAGGCAGGTTATTGGCATATCTGGCTCATATGGACGACAGGCCCCCGGTGGTAGTTTCCCTAATAGACACCGAGGGAAATAATATTACAGACCCCTTCAAGGTAGCATCTCAGTTTTTACAATTCTATAAAAACCTATATAAATCCCGTACAAACGGAACTTCAGGCGTACTTAAACACTATCCAATTCCCCAGATTAAAACCAGAACAAGTGAAATTACTAGATGCACCCATAACTACGCAGGATATTTCCGATGCGATTGCCCAACTGGCCAAGTCTAAAGCTCCTGGACTAGATGGTCTACCCCTGGAATTCTATGCAACATATTCAGAAACGCTCACCCAAACTCAAGGATTTTTATCAATCCATATTTGACACAAATTCGCTTCCTTTATCCATGCAAGAGGCCCAGATAATTGTACTCCCTAAGCCGGGCAAGGATCCCCATTACCCTGAGTCATATAGGCCTATATCACTCCTACAGGTGGATATAAAGATACTAGCTAAAATACTGGCCAATAGATTGAACACAGCTATACTCACGTTAATACATCCTGACTAAACAGGATTTATGCCAGTGAAAAACACTGCCATGAACATTAGGAGATTATATATGAACATACAGGCTCAGCATGACAATTCCGGAACCAGGGTGGTGGTAGCACTTGACACTGCCAAAGCCTTTGATTCCGTAGAATGGCCATATCTGTGGGAGTGTTTACGTAATTATGGCTTTGGTCCACAGTTCATGCAGTGGGTTAAGCTTCTTTACCAGACATCTAAAGCAAGGGTGTTTGTTAACGGCTGGCTTTCGGAGCAATTCGGAGAGGGGAACAAGAAAGGGATGCCCCCTGTCCCCCCTACTGTATGCCCTGGCGGCGGAGCCACTGGCAATTGCCATTAGAGCAGAATCAAATATAAAGGGACTGAGAAAAGGTCATACAGTAGATAAAATAGGTCTATACGCTGATGACACAATTTTGTATCTGGCGGACCAAGGACCTTCATTGCAGGCTGCACTTGAAATTATTGAAAAAATGGGTAGCTACTCGGGATTGCGTATTAACTGGGACAAATCTCAAATTCTCCCACTGGACATTTCCCCCCCCCCCCTAAAACAATCCCAACTCTTCCATTACCCAGAGTATCTAAAATTAAGTACCTAGGGGTAGAGGTCACTAGGACTTTGACAGACTACACACACTTAAATGTTACACCCCTATTTGACCTAATAAAGTCCAAAACCCAGGCATGGTCCAGGCTACCACTGTGGGTGATGGGACGTATAAATATAATAAAAATGATTTTGCTACCCAAAATACTATATATGACTTGGCATGCCCCACTTTATATTCCCTTAAAAGTCTTTAAACAAATGGAAGCCATATTAAACTCATTTGTATGGGGTAATGGCAGACACAAACTGGCTTGGCATGTTTTAAAGAACCCCACAGATAGGGGAGGAGTGTCCCTTCCCGATCTACAAGACTATTACCTAGCAGCCCAACTCTCCCATATGTACCACTTTAATAAAGAGGAAATGCAACGTTATAGATCCCTAGTATGCAACAAACCGGGACACCCAGCATTTACCCCAATACAAGCTATTCTTAGAGGGAAACAAATTACTAAAAAACTCCCAAGGTATAATATGGGAATGTTATTACATCATCAAAGAATATGGGAAATCATGTTGAAAAACCAAAACATTGGGAAAATTCATGCCCACACCCCACTATGGTTTAACAAACACCTTCCGGAGTTAGAATACCTGTCAGACTCAACAGTATGGGCTACATATGGCATAATATACATACATCAAGTGCTATCTGACTCCAGACTTAAGCAGTTTCAGGTGCTTAAGGAAGAGTATACCCTCCCTAACCAGATGGCTTTTAAGTACTTGCAACTTCGCCATGCACTAAAAACACAAATACCAAATATGGAGGTGGTGTTAGGGTATCCCCCAGTTCTGGATGTAATACTGGGGGAGGAACCATCTAAGCTCATCTCAACACTATACCTACAGATTAGTAACGGTAGATCAAATGCTACTGCACAGAAGGCCAAAATGGAATGGGAAAAAGACATAGGCCCCATTGGGGAAGAAGACTGGGATGAAATAATGGAAGGGACCAGATTGACATCCCCTAAGCTATCAGACAGACTGACACAAATTTACATTATACACAAAGCATACTCGACTCCCCTTAAAAAGGCAAAATTTGTCGGTACATATGACCCGACATGCCATTTGTGTCACGCAGCACCAGGTACGTTCTTCCATCTCATATGGAGCTGCCAAACATACAGACATATTGGACACAGATTGTCCGATTTTTACATGACAATATGGGATCCCCGGTGGTATTGGACCCCAAATTATGTCTTTTGGGACTTCTGCCAGATGTAGAAATTGACAAATACCATGCTACATTTCTAAGGGAAACTCTGTCTATGGCACGCAAAGGCATAGCTAAGGTATGGATGCAGGCTCAACCTCCCTCCATACGTCAATGGAAAAGGGATGTTAATGATGCACTGCCATTCAAAAAGTTAGTCTATGCCAATAGAAAATGTGCACATAAGTATTCAAGGGTGTGGGATAGATGGTTAGAGGATGGAGAAACATGTGCTTAAAACACCCTAATGCCTTGCAGACAGACCTACTTAGATAAAAATAAAAGATGACTGTTCTAATGAAGGTCAAAAATAGGTAAAGCTCAAGTAAAAATGTAATGGTAGTGAAATGATATGAAGTCTCTTATAGACTGGATGTATTCACCATCATAACCTGGTACCTTAACATGTTTGTATGTAGGAAGAATCTCGCACAAAATGCCTGTAAAAATGTAATGTTTATTATTTCGCATAAGTAACTACATTGTAAAATGTTTTTCATTCAAATAAAGTTGTTTTTTTCCAATAAAAAAAAGTGAAACAATAAAAAAAAAGTGAAACAATAAAAGTGAAATATTCCTTTTAATTTCGTACCTGGGGGGTGTCTATAGTATGCCTGTAAAGTGGCGCATGTTTCCCGTGTTTACAACAGTCCGAGAGCAAAATGACATTTCTAAAGGAAAAAAAAGTCATTTAAAAGTGCTAGTGCTAGTGCCGGTCCCGACAATACACATAAAAGTTCATTGATAAAAATGGCATGGGATTCCCCCACAGTGCATTACCAGGCCCTTTGGTCCTGGTATGAATATTAAGGGGAACCCCGAACCAAAATTAAAAAAAAAATGCATGGGGGTCCCTCCAAATTCTATACCAGGCCCTTCAGGTCTGGTATGGATATTAAGGGGAACCCCACGCCAAAATTAAAAAAAAATGGTGTGGGGGTCCCCCTCAAAATCCATACAAGACCCTTATCCGAGCACGCAACCTGGCAGGCCGCAGGAAAAGAGAGTGCCCACCCCCCCGAACCGTACCAGGCCACATGCCCTCAACATGGGGAGAATGTCCCCATATTGATGGGGACAAGGGCCTCATCCCCACAAACCTTGCCCGGTGGTTGTGGGGGTCTGCGGGTGGGGGGCTTATCGGAATCTGGCAGCCCCCTTTAACAAGGGGACTCCCAGATACCGGCCCCCTCCCCTGTTTGAAATGGTAACGGGTACATTGTACCCGTACCATTTCACAGAAAAAGTGTCAAAATTGGAAAAAAAAACAACAACACACATGGGGGGAAGTCCTTTATTAACAAAATTAAAAAACATCAAATGTCCCACATAGTCCATTCACCTCTGTCGATGGAACGAAAAAAACCAAAAAAAACTCTGCCTCCATGGGAGGCACACGCCATATGACGTGTCCTCGAAGGTGACAGCTCTTTTATAACTGAGTGCGGGGCCACACGCGACGTCGCCGGGAGACCCCGCCCCCCTCTGACGCACGGGGACATCCCTATGGCTTTTCCCGTAGTGTCAGGGGGGGCCACCCGGTCCGCCCCCCTCTGACGCATGGGGACACCCCTATGGCTTTCTCCATAGGGATGTCCCCGTGCATCAGAGGGGGGGCGGACCGGGTGGCCCCGCCCCCCTCTGACGCTACAGGGAAAGCCATAGGGATGTCTCCGTGCGTCACAGGAGGGCGGGGTCACCTGGCGACGTCACGTGTGGCCCCGCCCTCAGTTATAAAAGAACTGTCACCTGCGAGGACACGTCATATAGCGTGTGCCTCCCATGGAGGCAGAGCTTTTTTTTTTTTCTTTCCATCAGCAGAGGTGTATGGACTACGTGGGACATTTGATTTTTTTTTATTTTTTAATAAAGGACTTCCCCCCGTGTGTGTTGTTTTTTTTTGCAATTTTGACACTTTTTTTGTGAAATGGTACGGGTACAATGTACCCGTTACCATTTCAAACAGGGGGGATCGGGATCTGGGGGTTCCCTTGTTAAAGGGGGCTTCCAGATTCCGATAAGCCCCCCAACCACAGACCCCCACAATCACCGGGCAAGGGTTTTGTGGATGAGGCCCTTGTCCCTATCAACATGGGGACATCCTCCCCATGTTGAGGGCATGTGGCCGCATACTGTTCAGAAGGGGGGTGCTCTCTCGTCCCCCCTCTTTTCCTGCGGCCTTCCAGGTTTCGTGCTCGGATAAGGGTCCGGTATGGATTTTTAGGGGGACCCCCATGCCATTTTCTTAAAAATTTTGGCGCGGGGTTCCCATTAAAATCTATACCAGGCCTGAAGGGCCTGGTATAGAATTTGGGGGGACCCCCCCCCGCGCATTTTTTTTTCTATTTTGGCTTGGGGTTCCCCTTAATATTCATACCAGACCCAAAGGGCCTGGTAATGCACAGTGGGGGAATCCCAAGCCGTTTTTATCAATGAACTTTTATGTGTATTGTCCGGACCGACAATTCATTAATAGTCGGCACTAGTGCTAGCACTCTTAAACGACTTTTTTCTTTCCTTTAGAAATGTCATTTTGCTCTCGGACTGTTGTAAACACGGGAAACATGCGCCACTTTACAGGCATACTATAGACACCCCCCAGGTACGAAATTTAAAGGAATATTTCACTTTTATTTTTTCACTTTAAGCATTTTTTAAAATCACTGCTCCCGAAAAAACGGACGTTTTTAAAACTTTTTTTGCATTGATAAATGTCCCCTGGGGCAGGACCCAGGTCCCCAAACACTTTTTATGACAATAACTTGCATATTAACCTTTAAAATTAGCACTTTTGATTATTCATGTTCGTGTCCCATGTGCCGAATAGGGGGGTGTTCGGCCCATCCCTACCAGTCACCAAAGGACCCCAGGGGCTCAATTACGCTCTCCCAAAAGGGACGTATCTGAGGACATGTCCATACCATGTGGAAGAATGTGCCCGGGGAGGAACTGCATCTAGAGCAAAGGGCATTCACATCAGGATATATACTGGCCAGACTCACAGGGGTATAGTATGCTCGGTGGAGAAATTTAAGTTGGATGAAGCGATCCTTTGCTGAGATCATCTTATTAATGTACTCAGTCACCACTTCCTCAGTCAGCTCCGGGATGTCAGACTTCCATTTGTTGTATACTTTGGTCAGAGATGTCATGTGGGCGAGGGAGAGGTAAAAGTAAAGGGAAGAGAGGAGTTTGTCCAGGACTTTGGAGATGAGCAGCCGTCAGTCTGGAGGGTTTGAGGTTCAGGGAATTGGGCCTGCGTCGCGTGTCGACGTTGGTAGTACCTAAATGTCATTGGAGTGGGAAAGGCATATTTAGCCCTTAGTGTTGAGAAGGAGGAGAAGGAGCCGTCTATAAAAATATGTTTAATGGTTGTTATCCCTTTGGATGCCCATAATTGGGGGTCCGGTAGCTTGTGGTAGTGTGGGGATGCCCCAAAGGGCTGTATGGGGGAAAATCGTTGAGGCTGTTTTATAAATTGCTCTCGTCCTTTGCCATACCTGTAATGTCATGCGCATCAGGATTGTCGTTTGGTGATGGGACCTGGGCCCTCTGTAGCTCAAGTTGCTCAGGGTCATATAGGAAACTAAAATAGCCGCTTCAAGAGTCACCGCCGGGTTCTGCCTGGGCTGGCTAAACCACTACCAGACCGTCACTAGGACTGCCGCCCAGTAGTAGAGCTGGAAGTGGGGTATCGCCAAGCCCCCCTGAGAGAGAGGGAGCTGGAGCGTCTGCCTCACCAATCTCTGGGTTTTTCCTGCCCAGACAAAAGCGGAAACAATGCTATCCATTTTTTGAAAAAAGGATTTAGGGATAGGGGACGGGGTGTTCCTGAAGAAGAATAAAAACTTGGGGAGATATACCATCTTTAGTAAATTCACCCTACCTACTGGAGACAGGGGCAGGGTTTTCCAGAGCTGACACTTCTTACCAAATTGAGCCAGAAGGGTGGAAAGGTTGTGTGCTATGTAGGCCTGCAGGGACCCTCGGACATTCACCCCCAAGTACCTAAACTCCTCCACCCACTGAAGCGGGGTGTCGGTGATCGTCCCAGCACCCGAGGGGTGGAGGGAGAAGAGGACCGACTTGTCCCAATTAATGCGAATCCCAGAGTATCCCCCAAAGTGGTCTATGATCTCCAAGTGCAGAGTGTAGGGAGGCTCTTGCGTCAGCCAGATACAGCAGGGTGTTGTCTGCAGAGTGATATTTTCTCCTGAAGCACCCTAATCTGTAAGCCCCTCACCCTGTGATCCTGATGTATTAGGATCACCAAAGGTTCTATCACCAGGGCGAAGAGCCCCGGGGAGAGAGGGCAGCCCTGCCTGGTACCCCTATGTAGGCTAAAGGGAGCGGACAACAGGCCATTCACCCGGACTCTAGCAGTTGGATCCCTATAGAGGAGGTGTATCCAGGAAATAAACTTGGGCCCAAATCCATAGCATTCCAGCACCTTCCAGAGGAAAAGCCATTTGACGGAGTCGAAAACCTTTTCGGCATCTAACGCGGCTACTATTCCTGTGTCGGCCTCCCTGGCCAGATCAACGTGCGTAAGCAGCCTATGGATGTTAATATCCATCCCTCTGCCTGGCATGAACCAGGATTGGTCCGGGTTCACTAAGGCTGTGATCACCCTATTCAACCAGCTCGCCAATATTTTTGCTATTAGTTTGGCATCCACGTTGATCAGGGAGATCGGGTGATAGGATTTGCAGAGTTCTTTCCTGGCTTGAGAATAACTACTATCACCGCCTCTGACATGGAGGCTGGCAAGGACCCATCTCGTAAGGAGGCTAGGAGCATAGAATAGAATTTGGGTGCTAGTTCCTCGGCATACGTGCTGTAAAAACTCAGTGGGGAACTCATCGGGGTCCGGTGTCTTCTCTGCCTGGAGAGAAGAGATGGCTTGCTGAACCTCCTTAAGGGTGATAGGGGAGTCAAATTGGTCCCTATAGGTATTAGTCAGGATGGGGAAGTCAACGTCAGAGTGGTATATGTGGCAGTCTTCCGTAGAGTAGTCTACCAGGGTAGAGTAGAGTTCTGAGTAGTAGGAGGCAAAGCTGTCACTGATTGATCTAGATGAAGTCTGTCTGATTCTGTCTTTGTCAACCAGTGAGAGGACACTCATGGAGGCCGACTGCTCACGTACCAACAAGGCCAGCAGCCTACCCCCCATTCGCCCTCCTCAAAGATCCTCTGGGATTGTTGAAGCAGTTTCTTTGTGGTCAAGGAGGTATGGATCAGTAGGACTGCTCTGGTGCTTTCCTGAAACATAGAATGAAGCTCTGGGTCTCTGGTCTGGGTGTACTGGCGCTCCAGGGATGCGGCCTGGTCCTTGGCCCTAGTCAGGTCGGCCCTCAGCTGCCTGCGGACTCCCCCAATGAGCGTCTGGTAGTGACCACAGGAGAAGGCCTTAAAGGCATCCCACACCACCGCCCCCGATGCAGACCCTGGGTTGAGTGCCCAATACGTGTTCATCTGTTGGCAAATCCCAGAGTCCACTCTAGGGTAAGAGATCCAGAACCTTGAGAGTCTCCACAATTTTTCCAAGGGGGATCCCTCTAGGGATAACTAGAGGAGGAGTGGCGCATGGTCTGAGATTCCCCTCGGGAGGATAGAGATCTGCTGGACCCCGGGTAAGAAGGAGCCACCCACATACATCAAATCTATGTGCAAGAGGGTCCTATAGGTGGCAGAGTGGTATGTAAAGGACCTGTCGAGGGGGTGTCTCCACCTCCACAGATCCGTCAGCCCGTATGTCTCTGCCCAAGCAGAAAGATCTGAGGTGGACCCCCCCATAGAGGTGAAGTGGTCCATCTCAGGATTAGGTGGCATATTGAAGTTCCCCATGAGTATCACATTGTCTGTGGCATAGTTGGCAATGAGAGAGCTTAGCCTTTGGAGCAGTTTGCAAAGCTTATCTTTATTTGCTAATCCCCTCTACCATCTAGATCAGTGGTCTCCAAACTCTCTAAACAAAGGGCCAGTTTACTGTCCTTCCGACTTTAAGCGGGATGGACTAGGGCCAGTGGGAATAGAAAATACCCTTGCGTCTAGTGGAAGTGAATAATGCTCTATTTTTGGTGTCAGTGGGAGGAACAGTGCCCCTTTGTTGGTGTCAGTGGGAAGAAAAGTGCCCCATTGTTGGTGTCAATCAAAGGAATTGTGCCCCATCTTTGGTTTCAGTGGATGGAATAGTGCCTCAAAGGCCAGATAAAGTCAGGGAAAAGGCCACATCTGGCCCCAAGGGTCACAGTTTGGAGACCGCTAAAGCTCCCTAGAATTGCTTCATTGTATCTCTTGTTACAAAGATGAATGAATTTCCTACACTGAAAAGCTCAATCTAGTGGCCATAAGGTATTTTACTACTGCTCATAATAAAAAAAGAGAAAATAGCTAGAAAAAAAAAAGAATTCATACAGAATGAATGTACATACAGCTTCACTGGAGGAATGGCTATGCATTTATTTTAATGAACCATTAATGCTCAGTAAAGGGGAAAACACTTTTCAAAGTGTAATAGGATTATTAAAAAAAGGTAATACAACAGCAGGATATTGGCATGTACAGTATCTCACAAAAGTGAGTACACCCCTCACATTTTTGTAAATATTTTATTCTATCTTTTCATGTGACAACACTGAAGAAATGACACTTTGCTACAATGTAAAGTAGTGAGTGTACAGCTTGTATAACAGTGTAAATTTGCTGTCCCCTCAAAATAACTCAACACACAGCCATTAATGTCCAAACCACTGGCAACAAACGTGAGTACACCCCTAAGTGAAAATGTCCAAATTGGGCTCATTTAGCCATTTTCCCTCCCCAGTGTCATGTGACTAGTTAGTGTTACAAAGTCTCAGGTGTGAATGGGGAGCAGGTGTGTTAAATTTGGTGTTATTGCTCTCACACTATCATACTGGTCACTGGAAGTTCAACATGGCATCTCATGGCAAAGAACTCTCTGAGGATCTGAAAAAAGAATTGTTGCTCTACATAAAGATGGCCTAGGCTATAAGAAGATTGCCAAGACCCTGAAACTGAGCTGCAGCACGGTGGCCAAGATCATACAGCAGTTTAACGGGTCTGGTTCCACTCAGAGCAGGCCTTGCCATGGTCGACCAAAGAAGTTGAGTGCAACGTGCTCAGCGTCATATCCAGAGGTTGTCTTTGGGAAATAGATGTATGAGTGCTGCCAGCATTGCTGCAGAGGTTGAAGTGGGGGGGGGGGAGGGGTCAGCCTGTCAGTGCTCAGACCATACGCTGCACGCTGCATCAAATTGGTCTGCATGACTGTCGTCCCAGAAGGAAGCCTCTTCTAAAGATGATGTACAAGAAAGCCCATAAACAGTTTGCTGAAGACAAGCAGACTAAGGACATGGATTACTGGAACCATGTCCTGTGGTCTGATGTGACCAAGATAAACTTATTTGGTTCAGATGGTATCAAGCATGTGTGGCGGCAACCAGATGAGGAGTACAAAGACAAGTGTGTCTTGTCTACAGTCAATCATGGTGGTGGGAGTGTCATGGTCTGGGGCTGCATGAGTGCTGCCAGCACTGGAGAGCTACAGTTCATTGAGGGAACCATGAATGCCAACATGTACTGTGACATACTGAAGCAGAGCATGATCCCCTCCCTTCAGAGACTGGGCCGCAGGGCAGTATTCCAACATGATAACAACCCCAAACACACCTTCAAGACAACCACTGCAATGCTAAAGAAGCTGAGGGTAAAGGTGATGGACTGGCCAAGCATGTCTCCAGACCTAAACCCTATTGAGCATCTGTGGGGCATCCTCAAACGGAAGGTGGAGGAGCACAAGGTCTCTAACATCCACCAGCTCCGTGGTGTCATCATGGAGGAGGGGAAGAGGACTCCAGTGGCAACCTGTGAAGCTCTGGTGAACTCCATGCCCAAGAGGGTTAAGGCAGTGCTGGAAAATAATGGAGCATTTTCACTTAGGAGTGTACTCACTTTTGCTGCCAGCGGTTTAGACATTAATGGCTGTGTGTTGAGTTATTTTGAGGGGACAGCAAATTTACACTGTTATACAAGCTGTACACTCACTACTTTACATTGTAGAAAAGTGTCATTTCTTTAGTGTTGTCACATGAAAAGATAGAACAAAACGTTTACAAAAATTTAAGGGGTGTATTCACTTTTGTGAGATACTGTATATTCAGAGCTTCAGAAAGTAAATAACACACATGTGGATTTGTTTGCTACACAAGATGATACATACAGGTAAGGACTATTAATACATTTTGCTTTATTTACACCAGTACATCATCTCAAAGTCTTATAGAGCCTAAAGCGTATGTAACTTCTAACAGTGATGTTCTCTTATTCGTTCCAAGTATACCATCAGAAGCATTTTTGTATGTTTGATTAGTAAAAAAATAAAAACTGTTACTCACAGAAATCCAGCGCTGCCCTATGTCCTCTGCACACTTCCTGAGTTATCTCAAAGAGTCTGTTTAGCCCTCTCAGTTCTTATAGTAGAGTACAAAACAATCAGCCTTTTTTGTTGTAAAGATCTGAGAGCGAAGGTAATTAGGTTGTTTAGCAAAAGATACTGGGCAGGGCTGACACCACTCAGTCCCCAAAAATGCTGCATGCTGTAGGCCCACAACAGGAGAAGCTGAGTGCATTTCTAACGGATCAACATTTTTCTGTACATGGACCTTTTTTTTTATAACTGTGCCTTGGCATTTATTTTCCACTTCTTCATTCCCAGCTCATGGTACAAAGGTTTAAAGAGTAAAATCGTGAATATCTAAACTTCCACCTGGCAGCACTAGGGTTTTCAGTTCCAACCACGGAACTCCCTGTCTGGAGTTTGCATGATCTCCCTGTGCCAGTGTGGGTTTCCTCCCACACTCCACAGACATGCTGGTAGGTAAATTGGCTCTAGTATGTGTATGTATGAATGTGAGTCTTAGATTGTAAGCTCCTTGAGGGCAGGGACTGAATGTACAATATACTGTAATATATAAATAAAAAAAACAGTATACTGTGTATATCATAGTTTGCAGACTTTAAAACCTTCACACGCATCATATAATATTCAGTTCCTTGAAAAATTATTCATACCCCTTGACATTTTCCACATTTTGTCATGTTACAACCAAAAACGTAGATGTATTTTATTGGGATTTTATGTTATAGACCAACACAAAGTGGCACATAATTGTGAATTGGAAGGAAAATTATAAATGGTTTTCACATTTTTTTTACAAATAAATATGTGAAAAGTGTGGGAGGTACATTTGTATTCAGCCCCCCCTGAGTCAATACTTTGTAGAACCCCCTTTCACTGCAATTGCAGCTGCAAGTCTTTTTGGGGATGTCTCTACCAGCTTTGCACATCTAGAGAGGGACATTTTTGCCCATTCTTCTTCTTTGTAGAATATCTCAAGCTCTGTCAGATTGGATGGAGAGTGTCTGTGAACAGCAATTTTCAAGTCTTGCCACAGATTCTCAATTGGATTTAGTTCTGGACTGTGACTGGGCCATTCTAACACATGAATATTCTTTGATCTAAACCATTCCATTGTAGCTCTGGCTGTATGTTTTGGGTCGTTGTCCTGCTGGAAGGTGAACCTCAACCCCAGTCTCAAGTCTTTTTCAGACTCTAAAAGGTTTTCTTCTAAGATTGCCCTGTATTTGGCTCCATCCATCTTCCCATCAACTCTGACCAGCTTCCCTGTCCCAGCTGAAGAAAAGCATCCCCACAACATGATGCTGCCACCACTATGTTTCACAGTGGGGATGGGATGTTCAGGGTGATGTGCAGTGTTCGTTTTCCACTACACATTGCATTTTGCTTTTAGGCCAAAAGGTTGAATTTCGGTCTCATCTGACCAGAGCAACTACTTCCACATGTTTGCTGTGTCCTCCACATGGCTTCTCACAAACTGCAAACAGGACTTCTTATGTCTTTCTTTCATCAATGTCTTTCTTCTTGCTACTCTTCCATAAAGGCCAGATTTGTGGAGAGCACGACTAATAGTTGTCCTGTGGACAGATTCTCCCACCTGAGCTGTGGATCTCTGCAGCTCCTCCAGAGTTACCATGGGCCTCTTGGCTCTTCTCTGATGAATGTTCTCCTTGCCCGGCCTGTCAGTTTAGGTGGACGGCCATGTCTTGGTAGGTTTGCAGTTGTGTCATACTCTTTCCATTTTCCGATGATGGATTGAACAGAGCTCCATGAGATGTTCAAAGCTTGGGATAGTTTTTTATAACCTAACGCTGCTTTCAACTTCTCTAGAACTTTATCCCTGACCTGTCTGGTGTGTTCCTTGGCCTTCATGATGTTTGTTTACTAAGATTCTCTAATAAACCCCTGAGGGCTTCACAGAACAGCTGTATTTATACTGAGATTAAATTACACACAGGTGGACTCTTTTTACTAAATAGGTGACTTCTGAAGACAATTGGTTCCACTAGATTTTGGTTAGGGGTATCAGAGTAAAGGGGGCTGAATACAAATGTACCCCACACTTTTCACATATTTGTAAAAAACGTTGAAATCCATTTATCATTTTCCTTCCACTTCACAATTATGTGCCACTTTGTGTTGGTCTATCACATAAAATCCCAATAAAATACATTTATGTTTTTGGCTACAACATGACAAAATGTGGACAATTTCTGCATGTCTTTGAGTTGTGGAAGAAAACCCATGTAAGCTCAGGGAGAACATGCACATAATGCCTTGGTCAAGATTTGAAATGAGGACCCCAGTGCTGCACGGCAGAAGTACTTACCATTAAGCCACTGTGCTGCATCATTCTCACACTTGAATTATTCAAGCAAATGGCAGGAACACAACATTTTCCACCCATAGAGCAGTGTAATACAGTATATATGGACTCTTACCCAGAACAAGGATGTCTGCAGAGGATATTACATATCCCCGAGCACAGTGACACCAGATCTTATACACACAGGAATCATCCTTGCTGGCATGTGTCAGCTTCCAGCATCCGCTCCCTGTGTGCAGTCGGAGTCTGGAGTCATGAGATTTAGTGTGATTGTAATAACAGTGATTTTCCAGCAATGTCCTATCCTCCCCTCTGCATAATCTGTACAGCTCCACAGTAACATCATCCTCAGGACACTTCATATTACAGTCAGTGATGTCTGATCCGCTCTGTACATACACCGTTCCTGATGACACCGATATGATCATCATACACAGGAGACCTTGGAGGAGAAGACAGATCAGAAATGTCAGCAGAACTTTCATAGTTTCCATAAATTAAAGCGATATTAAACCAAAAACCAAAAAATGTAATATATTGCAGCTTACCAATGATTAGATGTGGTGGCTGCATTCGGTTTTTTTTATGCCTTTTTCCCCTCTGTTTTCACCCGGTGATCTGGCCAGTAGCACACCTCCTCTGGATGAAGGAGCACAGGTGAAATTTTGGATAGCAGCATTGTCAGTCTGGGTTGAGGGGAGTGTTAGATGTACTAGCAGATTTATATACATTAACATAGTTGCCAACATTGCAAAAAAAATTTGTGGGACACTTTTTTGGCTGTGGGAGGAGCCATATAATAGTTAGGGGGCGGGGCATGCATTTGTAGGCGCGGCATAGCAATAAAAAAAAACCTGTGTCGAGCTCCGCGCACCGCTGTAAAAAGTGGGCATGGTTTACGTTAAATAGTGGGCGTGGCTCAAAGGGGTGTGGTTAGAGTCTGAGATGAATGAGGGATGGAGAGGGAAAGGGGAGAGAGGAATGACAGGACAGCAGGCCCAGATCCTGCACAACAATAGAAATATGTGTATTCTAGAAAGTTACTCCAAACACCTGGTGTTAGCGCTTCAATCATCCCGACACCATGATTGTTATGGTGTCAGGATGATTGAAGTGCATTAGTGTAAGGCTGACCGCAGGTCAGCCTGTTATTGTAGGAGGAGTCAGGCTGCATAAAGCCTGCCCTCCTTCTTCTCCTTCCTGTGGTCGTAGGATCTCGTGTGCGTCTGACGTCACTTCCGGGTTTTTCGTCCCAGCAGGAAGATGTGCGGCTGCGAGGGGTGAGTCTCCCTATTTCAGCGGCGGGGTTACAGGTTTGGACAGGGGGGTTTACAGGCAGGTGGCCACCTCTATCTGGACTCTCCCGGGCATCCCGGGTTTTGCCTTTTCAGGTCAGAGCCCGCCGAGTTACAGGCCGCCCGTTTCTCCCGGTATCTTCATTGGGGAGAGGGGGGGTTCGGCACCTTCTACTCCTCTCCTTGTACTGCTACGGTTCATAAAGGCCGCCTGTCAGCTCCTTCCGGTGCTGTCACGGGGGGGTGTTCGGCCACTTGTCTGTTTTAAATCTATTCAGCAACATAGGCTGGGTACAGATAGGGTGCTACTGCTTGAGCATTGGTAAAGTGTTTGTGTCCCTTCAATCACCAGTTATATCACGGAATTAGGATGTATGCTTGTACATTCTGCTGGGAATTTTCCATGGTAAGTGTCAAATTTTGGGAAGTCTTGCAGTGATGAAAAAAAAAATATATATATATATATATATAAATCCAGAGGGGAACTAGTGGAATTTGTGGATTTCTGGATGACAGAGGTCTTAATATGAAAAAATGTGAAATTAACAACCATCCTCTGGTATGTAGCTGACCCCTGAGGCTGCGGCAGTAGTGCGATTTCCATTGGAGAATGCAAGATCTCAGGGGTCAGGTAGGGCCAGAGCCAGGTGGCTTGGAAGGAGTGTAGCAGGGGATTGGTGGAAGAGGCACAAGGAAGGGATGTGCAGGGCACTGCACGTTATTCTTATTACTATGTGATTTGATTCGCTATTAGTGTCAAAGGATGGATGAGATCTTACTACTTAAGGTTCAGGGGTAATTCAGGCGGTGGGGTTGCCACGACACTTGCTCATTCGCCTGTCATCTCATCATATTCTGTGGGGGTCCTTTGGGGGCTTGTAAATTACGATTTCTGAGGTAATTATGGTTCTCATGCATGTACGGTTTTAGGCATTTACGGTTCTCATACAATTACGGTTTCTTATGCATTTCATGGTTTTCTTGCAAGTTACGATTTCTCTTTCATGTTAAGGTTTCATTCAATTTACGGTTTCTTATGCATGTTACAGTTTCGCAGGAAATTTTGGTTTCTCATGCATTTTACGGGTTTGCTCACTGCATTTTACGGGTTTGCTCATGCATTTTGCGGTTTTCTCATGCATTTTACGGGTTTTCTCATGCATTTTACGGTTTTTCTCATGCATTTGCGGTCATTTTTCGGTTTTTTCATGCATTTTACGGTTTCTCACGCATTTTACGGTTCTCATACAATTTACGGTTTCTCATGTTTTCCTAGTTTCATGCAGGTTACGGTTTCATGAAAATTTATGGTTTCTCATGCAATTACGTTTCTCATGTTGTTTACGTTTCTTATGCTATTTACGTTTCTCATGTAATTTACGTTTCTCGTGCAAATTACGTTTCATGCAATTTTCGGTTCTCATGCAATTTACGTTTCTCATGCAATTTACGGTGTTCTCATGGAATGTACGATTTCTTATGCAATTTGTCATTTCTTATGCCTATATATTTCTTTCATTTCTCACGTTCTTCATGGTTCTCACGTTTCTCTTGGTTCCCATGTTTTTCCCTTGGTTCTCACGTTTTTCCATGTTTCTCACGCTTCCCACGTTTCCATGCCTCTCACATTTTTCGTGCTTCTTATGTCTTCCCATGCTTCTTACGTCTTCCCGTGCTTCTTACGTCTTCCCGTGCTTCTTACGTCTTCCCGTGCTTCTCATGTCTTCCCGTGTTGCTCACGTCTTCCCATGTTGCTCACGTCTTCCCGTGTTTCTCACGTCTTCCCGTGTTTCTCACGTCTTCCCGTGTTTCTCACGTCTTCCCATGTTCTCAAGTTTTTCCATGTTTCTCTCGTTTTCCATGTTCTTTCGGGTGCTTCTCTCAGTTTCCCATGCTTCTCTCGTTTTCCATGTTTTCTTATTTTCACAGGTCTATTACGTTTCATGTCATGTGTTTTTATGTCATGGTCTGTCAATTGTTTCACAGTTGCAGTTTACAGTGTTTTCATGCAGTTTCACAGTGTTTTCATGCAATTTTCACAGTGTTTTCATGCAATTTTCACAGTGTTTTCATGCAATTTTACAGTGTTCTTATGCAATTTTACAGTGTTTTCATGCAATTACGGTTTCTCGTGCAATGTGTCACTTCTTATGCCTTTGCATGTTTTCTTATATTCCTCATGGTTTTTCTTACTTTTCTCATGTTTTCAAGTTTTTCCCCTTGGTTCTCACGTTTGATTCTCTCGTTTTCCTTGATTCTCACGTTTTTCCTTTGATTCTCGTTTTCCCATGCTTCTCACGTTTCTCATGCTTCTCTCGTTTTCCCATGCTTCTCTCGTTTTCCCAGGCTTCTCTCGTTTTCCCAGGCTTCTCTCGGTTTTCCATGCTTCTCTTGGTTTCCATGCTTCTCTCGGTTTCCCTTGTATTTTACGTTTATGTCATCAGCTTTTCGTTCGCTGAATTTCCGTTAGTTAGTGCTCGCATTCAGGGTCTGTCACGTCTACAGATCTGTACAGGCTGAGGTTTCGTTTTTAATTGATTGTTGTCCCACAATCTTCTCGCCTGTTTTCCATACGTCATACGTGCATGTTCACCATTACACATTTACTTCTACCCACCACGGTCTGTGGGTATCTTAGCCCTGAGTGTTCGTTTTTAATTTCCTGTCCAGGCGCTGCAGGTTGCTCGGGCTCGTTCACTGCATACAGTAGGGGGGTGTCATCATTAGGTTCACATTCTTGCGCTATTGGTCTTGTCATTCCTGCACCCACATCATCATTGTCAGGTACCAGGGGTGTTATGTTTTGGGGCTGGTTGTATGTAATGTTATTTTGTGACTTTCAAACAGCTGGGTTGTTCATGTTCTACCACTGCAGATTACCCATCACGTCTATGGGTTGACAGATTGAGGTGATCGTTTTTAATTGGCTTGTTCGGTGGCAAGTCTCCTCATCTGTTCTTACGCTGTTTATGTATTTGATATACTCACGTCTCTTATGTAATTTACGTTTTTCATGCAATTTATGTTTCTCATGCAATTTACGTTTCTCATGCAATTTACGTTTCTCATGCAATTTACGTTTCTCATACAAGTTACGTGTTTCATGCAGTTACGGGTCTCATGCAATTTACGTGTCTCATGCAATTTACGTGTCTCATGCAATTTACGTGTCTTTTGCAATTTGTTGTTTCTATGATAATCTCACTTTTATGTTTCTCTCATTTTTTCCAGGTTTTCTCATGTTTTCCCAAGGTTATTCTCGTTCTCATGTTTCTCACGCTGTTCATCAATTCACGTTCTCGTGCTACCGGGGTTTCTCATGTAGTTTGCGGTTTCTTGCAGCCTCGGTGCTTAGTCTGCTCACGTTTCGTAAGCTCGCATTATACATGTGTTTCGTTCCTTTCACGCAGCTTACGTTTCTGGCGCAGGTTCTCAGCATGCTCACGTTCTCTAGTAGTTCATGTTGCTGTCCCAGTGACATGTCACTTACGCAGAGTAGGTTACCCAGGGGACTGTGGTTTTTCCCTCTTGTAATGCACAGGACCTTTTATTTCCTAGTTACTTTTGGCTAGGGTTGGCAGATGCATGGAATTATGGTAAGTCAGCCATGGCAGCTCCAGCAGCCTTTACAGGCTCAGGGACTTTAGTGGATTCCGAATTTTCTCAGTCTCTAGGTCAGGATCAGTAGGCTTCCTACTTGGTTCGGTTTTTGCCCCTTTTAACTCATATCAGCATGGCATTGTCAGGGCGTATCTGGTTGGACTCAGCATTTCATGTTGTTGGAGACCCCGACAGATTTTTCTTTATTTGCTGCGCATTCTATAAGCAATCCTCAGGGTTCTTGAAGAGTAGCCCTCCTGCTGTGATCAGCTGACTTCTCATCATGGGTCATATTTTCCGTGTGGTATCTATCACATTCTCATGGTCTCCTTCATGTTGGGTACCAGTTCGGTGCTCAGGGCAGGCCTATACCCGTTTTTTTGGGTCATAAGAGATAGGAGCAGGTTCTGCGTATTTGTGCCAGGGACCCCAGCCCGTTGGGTAGGTGGAGGTCGTCTTGTTTCTCTGGGCTTGGCACAGAGCCAATTTTTAGATACCATTAGCGTTTGTAATTTGGTAGATTACACGTAATTTCAGTGGGCTATAATTTGGCATCATATTCATCCTACTGGTCATTTTTGCCCCCTTTCAGGCATACTGACCACTTGACCAGGGCACAACTCAGGTCTATGTTCTTTGTTGCTTTTTGTTCCTTTTTCACACTATCCACAGATTGACTCCGAGTACAAGTGTAAGGCTGACCGCAGGTCAGTCTGTTATTGTAGGAGGAGTCAGGCTGCATAAAGCCTGCCCTCCTTCTTCTCCTTCCTGTGGTCGTAGGATCTCGTGTCCCACCCACCCATTCCCTTTTTCTTTTTTTCTTTCTTTTTATTTCAATTCATACTTGGGTATGCCCCCTTTCAGGCATACTGACCACTTGACCAGGGCACAACTCAGGTCTATGTTCTTTGTTGCTTTTTGTTCCTTTTTCACACTATCCACAGATTGACTCCGAGTACAATTTCTATTATTACATTGTAATATAAAATGAAATCATACAACTCACCATAATGCCGAATTAGTGGGATCCCTGAGCGTGTCACTAGCCACGTCGCCTGCCACCAGCAGAGTCCTTCCTTGCATCAGGTGCCCCCAGCAGAGTCTGTCCTTGTATCAGGTGCCCCCGGCAGAGTCCCTCCTTGCATCAGGTGCCCCCAGCAGAGTCCCTCCTTGCATCAAGTGCCCCCAGCAGAGTCCCTCCTTGCATCAGGTGCCAGTCAGTCTTTATACCAGTGTTCCCAGCCTCAGTCCTTAAATCAGTGTCTCAGGCAGAGCCATAGTTACCCCCCCTGTACATAGTTACCCCCCCCTGTACATAGTTTCCTCTCTCCCCCTAGTTACCCCCTGTGCATAGTTACCCCCCCTGTACATAGTATCCCCCCTGTAACTAGTTCCCCCCACTGTACATAGTAACCCCTCCTGTACATAGTTAACCCCCCTCCTGTAAATAGTTAACCCCCACTCCTGTATATAGTTAACCCTCCCCTCACCTGTACATAGTTAACCCCCCTCCTGTATATAGTTAACCCTCCCCCTCCTGTATATAAGTAAACCTCCCCCTCCTGTATACAGTTAACCCCCCTCCACCTGTATATAGCTAACCCCCCTCCTCCTGTATATAGTTAACCCCCCTCCTCCTTTATAGAGTTAACCCCCCCTCCTCCTGTATATATCTAACCCCCCTCCTCCTGTATATAGCTAACTCCTCCCTCCTGTATATAGTTAACCCCCCTCCTGTACATAGCTAACCACCCTCCTCCTGTATATAGCCAACCCCCCTCCTGTATATAGTTACCCCCCTCCTCCTGTATATAGTTAACCCCAATCCTGTACATTAAAGTTAAATTGCTGCAGAGACAAGAGCCAGTGGCGTCACTACAGCTGGTGTCACCCGGTGCGGAAAAAAATTGGTGTCACCCCCCTCCACCAACTATGGTCCCCCTTCAGTACAGACCCCCTCCCTCAGTAAAGACCCCCCCACTAAGTACAGACCGCCCCTCCAGCAGTATAGATCCTCCTCCCTCAGTACAGACCCCCCCACTAAGTACAGACCCCCTCCATCAGTTTAGACCCCCTCAGTACAGACCCCTCTCCCTCAATACAGACCCCCCTCAGTGCGGTCTCCCATCTATCAGTATAGACCCCCTCAGTGCAGACCCCCTCCATCAGTGCAGTCCCAGTCAGTGCAGACCCCCCTCCATCAGTGCAGACCCCCCTCAGTGCAGACCCCCCTCCATAAGTGCAGACCCCCCTCAGTGCAGACCCCCCTATCAGTGCAGACCCCCCTCAGTGCAGACCCCCTTTATTAGTGCAGACCCCCCTCTATCAGTGCAGACCCCCCTCTATCAGTGTAGACCCCCCCTATATTAGTGCAGAACCCCCTCAGTGCAGACCCCCTTCTATTAGTGCAGACCCCCTCAGTGCAGACCCCCCCTCTATCAATTCAGACCCCCCTCAGTGCAGACCCCCCCTCTATCAGTGCAGACCCTACTCAATTAGTGCAGACCCCCCTCTATGAGTGCAGACCCCCCTCTATTAGTGCAGAACCCCCTCAGTGCAGCCCCCCTCATTAGTGCAGGCCCCCCTCACTGCAGACCATCCCCTCCATCAGTGCCAGTGCAGACCCTCCCATGACGCCCCCCAGCACACGTCCAGGAACTCCAGGAGCGGTCGGTGTCTTGTCGAATACTGGCACTGTCTGTTCAGTGGAGAGGGGAGGGGCCGATCCGTGCAGCTAAAGAAGCCGATTCATTGGCTGCATGGATCGAGCCCCCTTCCTCTCTCCACTGAACACAAGGTGGAAGATATAGCGTCGGCCATTTTGCTGGAGCCAGCTGCTCCAAAAATTAAAACACAAACATTCCTGATTTTCCTGATGAAAATCCAGATTCGGGACAGCCTCCGATCGGGACGAGGGTCCCAAAATCGGGATTGTCCCGGGAAAATTGAGACTGTTGGCAACTATGCATTAATAAACGGAAGTCGAACTCCAGCTAAAACTTTAGGCTAGGTTCACACTTGTGTGGATAGTTACCACTGCAGGACCACACTTGTTTCAGCAGCCACAATCCCCCACACAGAAAAACGTGCAGCTGTTCTGGAGATGCATGGGAGTACCATTAATCCCAATGGCACCCCCACACACTGGAAACTGCAGCACAATTTCCCACACTGGGAACCATTTTGCACTGTGCGGTTTCCCTGCTGCTGTGTTTTCTGAAAAGGTACAGGGACCTTTTCCCTGCATTTTCAGTATATACAGCAGCCCATTGTATTTAATGTGCTGCTGTGCACGAGCAATGCAGTCACAGGGAAAACGCTTACAGCAGGGGTGTCAAATTCAATTTCTTCATGGGCCACATCAACAGTATGGTTTCCCTCAAAGGGCCAGTTGTACCTTGGGTGTGTTACGTAGAGAGTGCAGGGTTCAGGAGTGTGTTATGTGCAGAGCTCAGGATTATGGTACATACAGAGTGCAGGGTTCAGGAGTGCATTATGTGCAGAGCTCAGGATTATGGTACATACAGAGTGCAGGGTTCAGGAGTGCGTTATGTGCAAAGCTCAGGATTATGGTGCATACAGAGTGCAGGGTTCAGGAGTGCGTTATGTGCAAAGCTCAGGATTATGGTGTATACAGAGTGCAGGGTTCAGGAGTGCATTATGTGCAGAGCTCAGGATTATGGTGCATAGAGAGTGCAGGGTTCAGGAGTGCGTTATGTGCAAATCTCAGGATTATGGTGCATACAGAGTACAGGGTTCAGTTGTGCGTTATGTGCAAAGCTCAGGATTATGGTGCATACAGAGTGCAGGGTTCAGGAGTGCGTTATGTGCAAAGCTCAAGATTATGGTGCATACAGATTGCAGGGTTCAGGAGTGTGTTATGTGCAAAGCTCAGGATTATGGTGCATACAGAGTGCAGGGTTCAGGAGTGCGTTATGTGCAAAGCTCAGGATTATGGTGCATACAGAGTGCAGGGTTCAGGAGTGCATTATGTGCAGAGCTCAGGATTATGGTGCATACAGAGTGCAGGGTTCAGGAGTGCATTATGTGCAGAGCTCAGGATTATGGTGCATAGAGAGTGCAGGGTTCAGGAGTGCGTTGTGTGCAAAGCTCAGGATTATGGTGCATACAGAGTGCAGGGTTCAGGAGTGCGTTATGTGCAAAGCTCAGGATTATGGTGCATACAGAGTGCAGGGTTCAGGAGTGCATTATGTGCAGAGCTCAGGATTATGGTACATACAGAGTGCAGGGTTCAGGAGTGCGTTATGTGCAAAGCTCAGGATTATGGTGCATACAGAGTGCAGGGTTCAGGAGTGCGTTATGTTCAAAGCTCAGGATTATGGTGTATACAGAGTGCAGGGTTCAGGAGTGCATTATGTGCAGAGCTCAGGATTATGGTGCATAGAGAGTGCAGGGTTCAGGAGTGCGTTATGTGCAAAGCTCAGGATTATGGTGCATACAGAGTGCAGGGTTCAGGAGTGCGTTATGTGCAAAGCTCAAGATTATGGTGCATACAGATTGCAGGGTTCAGGAGTGTGTTATGTGCAAAGCTCAGGATTATGGTGCATACAGAGTGCAGGGTTCAGGAGTGCGTTATGTGCAAAGCTCAGGATTATGGTGCATACAGAGTGCAGGGTTCAGGAGTGCATTATGTGCAAAGCTCAGGATTATGGTGCATACAGAGTGCAGGGTTCAGGAGTGCATTATGTGCAAAGCTCAGGATTATGGTGCATACAGAGTGCAGGGTTCAGGAGTGCATTATGTGCAGAGCTCAGGATTATGGTGCATACAGAGTGCAGGGTTCAGGAGTGCATTATGTGCAGAGCTCAGGATTATGGTGCATAGAGAGTGCAGGGTTCAGGAGTGCGTTGTGTGCAAAGCTCAGGATTATGGTGCATACAGAGTGCAGGGTTCAGGAGTGCGTTATGTGCAAAGCTCAGGATTATGGTGCATACAGAGTGCAGGGTTCAGGAGTGCATTATGTGCAGAGCTCAGGATTATGGTGCATACAGAGTGCAGGGTTCAGGAGTGCGTTATGTGCAAAGCTCAGGATTATGGTGCATATAGAGTGCAGGGTTCAGGAGTGCATTATGTGCAGAGCTCAGGATTATGGTGCATACAGAGTGAAGCCGTTTCCGGGCTTGGTGAGTGAGCTTGACCAACTCCAAAAATTATATTTTTTATTCCTCTCTATCTTAGAGTGTGACGTATTACATTCGCATACTTTACAGGTATTTGTCACATCGGCTCCTGATGAGTGGAGAGGGGTCATCCACGAAACAAGCCACACTTGATGCTACAGAAACAATTATTACGCCCTAACGTTGTCACCAATGTGAACTTAGTATTATTTTTTTATTTATACTATGCGAATACCATTATAGGTGCCGGGCATGCCGCTTCTGGCAGTTGCAGGTTATATTGCTGTTATATACACCAGCTACTTGATCATTATGCATTTATCCTAAGTTATATGGTTATTTATATATACCCTTGTACTATCATGTGTACTCCTGTGCCTATATGTTTATATATGGAATTACCTTTTTACTATATTTGATATGAATTAAACACTTTTATCTCTACCTCCGCAGTTCAACTGCTTCATTTAAAGTCCCAACGTCCTTCTTTTGCAATTGATACAGGGATGGAGGCACCTATCGGGCCTCATTTAAAGTCCCAATTTCCCCTTCTCTCATTTTTTATAGATATACAGGGATGGAAGCAGTTGAACAGTTGGTACAGCAGTGTAAGACACTGCATTTGGTAAGACACAGACTGCATTTGGGGGACACAGGCTGGCTGTATTTTGTGTGACACAGGCTGTATTTTGTGGGACACAGGCTGCATTTGGTAGGACACAGGCTGCATTTTGTGTGACACAGGCTGCATTTTATGGGACACAGGGTGCATGTAAGGACGGACTCCGCTGGGGACACCTGATGGCATCTGGTGGCAGGCGACGTGGCTAGTGACATGCTCAGGGCTCCCACTGATTCTGCATTATGGTGAGTTGAATGATTTCATTTTATATTACAATGTAATAATAGAATTAATGCGCTTCAATTATCCTGACACCATAACAACCATGGTGCCGGGATGATTGAAGTGCTAACACCAGGTGTTTGGAATTTCTTTATCTGCTGATTGTTAAACTTTCTAAAAAAAAAAAAAAACAAAACAATAAAAGGTCCTTTAGTGCACTGTGTGCGGACGCCAGACACAGTGCGACACCAGACACATTGCACTAAGGGGAAGCGCCACGTCTATGCAATCACGAGATTGCAGACGTGGCGCTGCATTTGCGGGCGTTGAGCCCGCCTTGCGGCGCTTTCCTAAGCGCCGATTAGCTTCCGCCCATCGTAGTATATGTTACTACGGCCGGGCGGTTTGATTGACATCTCAGTTTGATGTCACTTCCTGTTCTCATTCTCCCATTGCGCCCGGGAGAAAGGAAACAGGAAGTATGAAGAAGACACTGCTGGAGAGGACAACGGCAAGGTAAGTAGTACACTACCGCTGTGCTCCCGTGGAGAACAGGGGGGGGCTGCACAGGCTGCGTTGGGGACACAGGCAAGGCTGCATTGGGGACACAGGCAAGGCTGCATTGGGGACACAGGCAAGGCTGCATTGGGGACACATGCAAGGCTGCATTGGGGGACACATGCAAGGCTGCATTGGGGGACACAGGCAAGGCTGCATTGGGGACACAGGCAAGGCTGCATTGTGGGACACAGGCAATGCTGCATTGGGGGACACAGGCTGCATTTGGTGGACACAGGCTGCATTGGGGGACACATGCAAGGCTGCATTGAGGGACACAGGCAAGGCTGCATTGGGGGACACAGGCAAGGCTGCATTGGGGGACACAGGCAAGACTGCATTGGGGGACACATGCAAGGCTGCATTGGGGACACAGGCAAGGCTGCATTGTGGGACACAGGCAATGCTACATTGGGGGACACAGACTGCATTTGGTGGATACAGGCTGCATTTGGTGAGACACAGTCTGCATTTGGTGAGACACAGTCTGCATTTGGTGAGACACAGGCTGCATTTGGTGAGACACAGGCTGCATTTGGTGAGACACAGGCTGCATTTGGTAAGACACAGACTGCATTTGGGGGACACAGGCTGGCTGTATTTTGTGTGACACAGGCTGCATTTGGTGGGACACAGGCTGCATTTTGTGGGACACAGGCTGCATTTTGTGTGACACAGGCTGCATTTTATGGGACACAGGGTGCATGTAAGGACGGACTCCGCTGGGGACACCTGATGGCATCTGGTGGCAGGCGACGTGGCTAGTGACACCCTCAGGGCTCCCACTGATTCTGCATTATGGTGAGTTGAATGATTTCATTTTATATTACAATGTAATAATAGAATTAATGCGCTTCAATTATCCTGACACCATAACAACCATGGTGCCGGGATGATTGAAGTGCTAACACCAGGTGTTTGGAATATCTTTATCTGCTGATTGTTAAACTTTCTAGAATACACATATTTCTATTGTTGTGTAGGATCTGGGCCTGCTGTCCCTCCATCCCTCTCTCCCTCCATCCCTCATTCATCTCAGATGCTAACCACACTACCTTAGAGCCACGCCCACTATTTTGCTGAAACCACTCCCATTTTCACCAAGTGGGGGGGGTCAAAAAGGAAGGGCGGGGTCTGGCGCCCCCCCATCCTAAAACTTCACCAGCCGCCACTGGTGCCTATGTCCTGTGCGTCAACCCACGCTGGGAGCGCCAGCTGCGTGACTCCCTATAGGGGAGGTCGGCGCCAATCACTGAGCGCCCCCCCTTGTGCGGACACCCCTCCCCCTTTCCGGGCTTATGCACGTGACGTTGGCAGTGTGTATATATCCATCTCCCAGTCGGAGCCGGCTGTCCACCTGGCTGGTCTCCGCCTGGGGCTCCTGCACACCAGCTGTTAGTTGCTGGGTGTTGCATGGCTTGCAGCAATCGGGTAGGTGTCCTCAGGTTTAGGTTCACCTTGGGTCCTGTTATTTTTATTCACTGTGTTTTGTTACACTTTTCTTTTTTCACTTCCAATCCATTTTCCATTTCATCCCATCACTATGCATTAGTCTTCATGCACACACTTAATTAGGTCACTGTCAGTCATTATTTTTTAGACACAGGTTTGTTCATTACACATATTCATGTCATAATGTTGACTCATTACCATTCCACACTACCATTTCCATGCTGACTAATTGGTTGTATATTTTTATACCAATTCATTATCACATTTAATCATACACACAATTGTTTTCTCTAGACACCCCAGTTTGACGATTGGCACACCAGCACTTTTTGTCCCATGGTGACTTCCCCTACACCCAGGCACCCTTACACCACCCGATGCTGTCTATATGTACCACGCCGCCTCGGCTCCCGCGATGTGGCTTTTGCCTCTCATCCGCCATGTGCCGTGTTGCCTCATGTCGCATCCGTTACCAGGGTTGGTGAGTGAGCTTGACCAACTCCAAAAATTATTATTTTTTATTCCTCTCTATCTTAGAGTGTGACGTATTACATTTGCATACTTTACAGGTATTTGTCGCATCGGCTCCTGATGAGTGGAGAGGGGTCATCCACAAAATGCATCGAGCCACACTTGATGCTACAGGAACAATTATTACGCCCTAACATTGTCACCAATGTGAACTTAGTATTACTTTTTAATTTATACTATGCGAATACCATTATAGGTGCCAAACATGCCGCTTCTGGCAGTTGCAGGTTATATTGCTGTTATGGGTTCTGTGCTGGGACCAATCCTATTTAATTTGTTCATAAACGACCTGGAGGATGGGATAAACAGTTCAATCTCTGTATTTGCAGACGATACTAAGCTAAGCAGGGCAATAACTTCTCCGCAGGATGTGAAAACCTTGCAAAAAGACCTGAACAAATTAATGGGGTGAGCGACTACATGGCAAATGAGGTTCAATGTAGAAAAATGTAAAATAATGCATTTGGGTGGCAAAAATATGAATGCAATCTATTAGGGTTGTCCCGATACCACTTTTTTAGGACCGAGTACAAGTACCGATACTTTTTTTCAAGTACTCACCGATACCGATTACCGATACTTTTTTTTAATGTCACGTGACAGGTTTTTTTTTTTTTTTGAGGGGGGGGGGTTGGGGTGGGGGTATAGTGAACGGTGTCTGTGTGTGTGTTTTTGTTTTGGTTTTTTTCATTTACATTTATTATTTTTTACATTTTTTTTTTTATTCTTTATTGCACTATGTGTGTGTTTTTTTTTTTTTTAATCAGCCCTGTTGGGGGGCTTTGGTGAGATATCAGGGGTCTTAACAGACCTCTGATATCTCCCCCTTGAGACAGAGAAATAGACTGAGGATAGAGATTCCCCAGTCCCTTTCTCTGCAGCGTCAGCTGCACTGAGAATGAATGGAGAGAAGACAGCGGCTTCTCTCCATTCATAAACTGACACATTGTAATCACAGGAGGTTACAATGTTTCAGTTATGTGAATGGAAAGAGTCAGCTGACTCTCTCCATACACACAGCGGAGAGAGACAGCAGAACGGAGGGGACAGACGAAGAGAGAGGGGGACAACGGAAAGCCGGAACGGATGGGCACAGCGGAGGGGGACAGAGGAACGCATGGGGACAGCGGAGGGGGACAGAGCAAAGAAGGAGGACAGCGGGGGGGGACAGAGGAACGGAGGAGGACAGCGGAGGGGGACAGAGCAAAGAAGGAGGACAGCGGGGGGGGACAGAGGAACGGAGGGGGACACAGCAATGGAGCAGGACAGCGGAGGGGGACAGAGGAACGGAGGAGGACTAAGGAGGAGGAGGTGACAGTCAGCGGTGATCGCGTGTGGGGGAATTACAAGCACCGATCACCGCTGTATAACACTAAGCAGCTGAAAGCCGCGGGGGGAGAAGCTTGTAACTCCCCCACACGTCCATCACTGCTGACAGTCAAGGTATCGGCGGAAGCATCGGGAGCATTTGCCCGAGTACAAGTACTTGGGCAAATGCTTGGTATCGGTGCCGATACCGATACTAGTATCGGTATCGGGACAACCCTACAATCTATACACTGGGGGGGAGAACCTCTGGGGGAATCTAGGATGGAAAAGGACCTGGAGGTCCTAGTAGATGATAGGCTCAGCAATGGCATGCAATGCCAAGCTGCTGCTAATAAAGCAAACAGAATATTGGCATGCATTAAAAGGGGGATCAACTCCAGAGATAAAACGATATTTCTCCCGCTCTACAAGACTCTGGTCCGGCTGCACCTGGAGTATGCTGTCCAGTTCTGGGCACCAGTCCTCAGGAAGGATGTACTGGAAATGGAGCGAGTACAAAGAAGGGCAACAAAGCTAATAAAGGGTCTGGAGGATCTTAGTTATGAGGAAAGGTTGCGAGCGTTGAACTTATTCTCTCTGGAGAAGAGACGCTTGAGAGGGGATATGATTTCAATTTACAAATACTGTACTGGTGACCCCACAATAGGGATAAAACTTTTTCGCAGAAGAGAGTTTAATAAGACTCGTGGCCACTCATTACAATTAGAAGAAAAGAGGTTTAACCTTAAACTACGTAGAAGGTTCTTTACTGTAAGAGCGGCAAGGATGTGGAATTCCCTTCCACAGGCGGTGGTCTCAGCGGGGAGCATTGATAGCTTCAAGAAACTATTAGATAATCACCGGAATGACCGCAACATACAGGGATATACAATGTATTACTGACATATAATCACACACATAGGTTGGACTTGATGGACTTGTGTCTTTTTTCAACCTCACCTACTATGTAACTATGTAACTATGTATATATACACCAGCTACTTGATCATTATGTATATATCCTAAGTTATTTGGTTATTTATATATACCCTTGTACTATCATGTGTACTCCTGTGCCTATATGTTTATATATGGAATTACCTTTTTACTATATTTGATATGAATTAAACACTTTTATCTCTACCTCTGCAGTTCAACTGCTTCATTTAAAGTCCCAACGTCCTTCTTTTGTAATTGATACAGGGATGGAGGCACCTATCGGGCCTCATTTAAAGTCCCAATTTCCCCTTCTCTCTTTTTTTATGCCTTCACAAGAAACCCCTGCCCCTGCCGTGGTAAAGAGCATGTAGTCAGATATGCCTCCGATCCTAGTGTCCCAATAATCAGTATGACCTCCTGCTCTGTGGCGTTGCTTGTGCAATAGGATATCCACATGGAATTAACAATAAAAGCGGGCACTCATAGCGTAAATCCGGTAAAATCAAAATGTAATTGCCAAAAGTAAAATATCTTTCCTTAAAAAGAAGGGGCTCCAATTACCTCAATTCATGTAAGCGTATAGACAATTTCCTGGGTCTGGACGGCGTGCATTCTACAGACCACAGCTAGGAAACTGGAAGTACCGGAAATGACGTTGCTGTGTACAAAGTCCCGAGTTATGCGTTTCGTCATCGATGCCTCAGAAGACGTCCAATGATGAAACGCGTAAGACGGGACTTGGTACGTCAACGCCATTTCCGGAACTTCCGGAACTATGCTATGTGTGCCCACTTTTATTATTAATTCCATGTGGATTTCCTATTGCACAAGCAACACCACGGAGCAGGCGGTCATACTGATTATTGGGATACCAGGATCGGAGGCATATCTGTCTACATGCTCTTTACCCCTGCAGGGGTAGGGGTTTCTGGTGAGTGCATAAACCTAAGAGGATCCCAGAAAAGTCACTTCATTCATTTTCTGCACGGAAATTAAATAATAGATAAATCGTTATCACTTGGAATTTGCACAAGTCACTTTTGGGGATATGGAATTTTATTGTGGATAGTTTTATATTACAGAATTGGACTCAATATTGACCTAATGTATTACATTTTTTCTACATATATATTTTTTTCACACTGCATTTGGTTGTTTATATTCATGACACCTGTTTTAAAAGGAAAAATATATTCACGGATATTTTATATATATATAAGAGAAATTATAAATTTTATTTAGTATCACAGGTGGTAGTACACATGTAATTTAAATATCTGTTGTAAGCAGCACCAAATTTCCTTCCCTTGATTACCATTGTAAGCATCTCAGTGGTACTGTAAATGGTTTGTCGTATCCTTGTAACTGCAAGAGCGCTTGTTCTTTTGAAAAACTACAGACTTACTGGCTGGATCCCCAGGTGAAAATAGAGGAAAGAAAGCATAAAAACGAAAACGAATGCAGCCATCACATCTACTGTAAAAATTGGTAAGCTGCAGTATAATAAATGTTTGCTTTTGGGTTTAATACCGCTTTAAAGTTATAAGATTTTCCCCCCCAAAAAAAAACAAGGGTCACCCTGCTCACCATGCCTACTTTTTACCATGCCCACAAAACCACACTTTCACACTTAGCCCACATGCAAAATCACACCCCTATATTTTACAGTTTTAACAATTGGTCCATAGTTGCAAACTTTGCAAAAAAAGTTTCCAAGGACACCTGTTTTTGATCTGTGTTCAGCAAGCCATTGTAGGTGGAGGATGTACTTTAGTTAGAGGTGAGGCATTTCTTTAAAATGGGAGAGTTTCTACAATAGGCATATTGTTAAAGGGGTTGTAAAGGTAATTTTTTTTTTTAAATAACAAAAATGTTATACTTACCTTCACTGTGCAGCTCGTTTTGCACAGAGTGGCCCCGAACCTGGTCTTCTGGGGTTCCTCAGCGGCTGTTTCAACTCCTCCCCACAATAACTAACCACCTTAATGCGAGCTCTCTCACATGGTGGTTAGTTATTGCGGGCGCGCTCCCGTGATACAGCCGGCGGCTATAGCCGCTCACTGTAACACTCGGCCCCGCCCCCCCGGCGTGCCGCGTCATTGGATGTGATTGACAGCAGCACGAGCCAATGGCTGCGCTGCTTTCAATCCATCCACTGTAGCCAATCAGCGGCCAGGCTGAGCGGCGAAATGGATGTCGGGAGCGAGCGCCGGACTTTCGAGGGGTCAGGTAAGTAAAACGGGGGGGCTGGGGGCTGGGGGGCGACGGTATTGTCGGAAGTTTTTTCACATTAATGCATAGAATGCATTAAGGTGAAACATTTTTTACCTTTACAATCCCTTTAACCCACTCATTTATTACAGGCATATACAGTATATACTATATACACAGTGCTTTACCTACTGCATGTAACAATTTAAATTTAAAATACTGCATTAACAGGAAGATTTATCATAAGGACAGATACACAGCCAAGAAAGTCTTGTTCATAAGTAAAACAATTGAAGTTTTTGTCTTGCTACAAGAGTACAGTCTATTCAAAGTGCAGCAACTCAACAGCTCTTGTAGAGAATACAGGGATACACACCAATTACACCATAATCAGTACGATGTTGACACCCCAGAAACATGTCTGCAGACAGTATGGTACAGATTCTGTGTCTTCAGACAAGTTTCTGGTGTGTAGGGTCAGGATAAGGAGGAGGGCAAGAGGGGCAGCTGGGTGATATTATATTAGGATAGCCCCAACTGTGCAAATAATCAATAAAATGTGCTGCGTTATAAACAACATCAATAATAATAAAAGTGTAAAAATGGTAATCTATAAATATATATTGCTGAAAGTTCATATAGTTATATAGTATCTGTGACTGTTTGAAGTGAATTCAAAAAATCAATACATTAACGGTGCAAAAATCCAAAATGCTTGATGTTTTTTTATAGCACAGCACTGTCTATTGATTATTTGCACCTTTTAAGTGAAGTGAGAACACTTGTTAGTGATAGCAGCTATTATTAATTATTCGAAAATTATTTATACCATTTTATTTCACAAGATTGCACAGATTGATATTCACTTTATAGCTCCCAACTGTCCCTGATTTGGAGGGACTGTCCCTGATTTGGAACAAAGTCCCTCTATCCCTCTTTCCCCCTCATTTGTCCCTCATTTTGGTCTGATCTATATAGTTGTATATAAAATGCACTTTTTATCTTTCAAAAAGTGTTTCCCAGTGCTAAACCTTTCATCTAACTTCTAAATTGCTGCATTTTTAAAGGTCAGAAGCCAATATAATGGTTAAAAAATGCACTTGTGGGTTTAACTAATTTTTTTTGTCTAATTCTCCTTTAAGGGGGTGTGGCAGGGGGTGTGTCCTATGCCTACATATGTTTGCTAATAGGTGTCCCTCATTTCCATCTCAAAAAGTTGGGAGGTATGTATTAGGTAGGGGGCACTACATGGTGCGTTTCTGGTACTACAAGTTGACAGAAGTAGTGGGAGCAGCATCACTACTTCTGTCAGCGTAAATTACAAGCCAAATCTGGATAGGAGGATTGAGCTGAGAGGAGGAGGTGCGGACTGTGCTCTCTCTCCTTCACTCCAGCTCCTCCCTCCTGCCCGCTATCTCCTCCCAGCAAACAATGTGGGTAGGGAGCTGGAAAGCAAACCCTATAAAGTCCCAATCTGACAGCCAGTGTTGTTCCTGATGTTGTGATCCCACACCCCTGCAGCAGCTGTCATCTCCCCCTAATCAGCTGCCTGTCAAAAGTGTTAAAAGTCAGCACTTCCTCAACACTGACATGTCACAATGAGGAGGAGCCTGGGAGGAAAGACATCCCACAGCTATTTGTTGTGCTGCGTCTGAGGTCTCTGTGTTTGAAGGAGGGGGTATTGCACTGGGGGGGGGGGGCTGTGTCATCTCACAAATCAGCATAGATGTCACAGGTATTCCATTCACCTATGCTGCAAATCTTCAATAATTCCAGATTTAGTGTCACAGATCACACATACGCCTTAAGGCGATTGAGTTCACATTTGCAGCGCTATACAAGTCTTTCATTCATTCATTCATTCATTCATTCATTCACTCATACACCTGTCCCCTAACAATCACCAGAGAGAGGGAACTAGACACATTGCACCTCACACCAGTGTAAGGCAACTTTATCCATCGCTATAGAATTTGGGGGTATCAGTGTAGAGGATGGGTAGATCACTAGAGGGGATGGAGGGGACTGGCACTACAGGAGATTAGGGGTGTTATCATTATATTAGATGAGGGGAGTGCTACTATAGAAGATGGGGATGTCACTACAGGAGATGAGGGAAATGTCCTTTTAGAAGACTGTACAGGGGGTGTCACTACAGGAGAGGGGAGTGTCACTATAGAAGATGGGGGAAGTTACCATTGGAGATGGGGCATCACTATAGGATTCTGAGGTGTCACTATAAAAGATGGGGGGTGTCACTATAGGAGATTGGGGGATTTCACTATAGAAGAAGGGGTGTCACTATAGGAGATTGAAGTGTCACTATAGAAGATGGGGGGTGTCACTATAGGAAATGAGAGGATGTCACTATAGAAGGTGAAAGGGTGGTACTATAAGAATAGAGGTGTTACTTTAAGAGATGAGGGAAATTAAATTTCAGAAGACTGACTGTGTACCACTACAGGAGATGGGAGAGTCACTATAGTAGATGGTGGATATCACTATGGAATATGGGAGGATTTCTCTATAGAAGATGAGGGGATGTCACTATAGAAGATGGGGGGGTTTCACTATAGAAGACGGGGGGTGTCACTATAGGAGACTGGGGGATTTCACTATAGAAGATGGGGGGGATTTCACTATAGAAGATGGGGGGTGTCACTATAGAAGAAGGGGTGTCACTATTAGAGATGGGGTGTCACTATAGGAGATGGGGGTGTCATTATAGGAGATGGGTTGTCACTATAGGAGATATAAGATATGGAGGTGTGCTACTATAATGCCCCGTACACACGGTCGCATTTTCCGACGGAAAATGTGTGATAGGACCTTGTTGTCGGAAATTCCGACCGTGTGTGGGCTCCATCACACATTTTCCATCGGATTTTCCGACACACAAAGTTTGAGAGCAGGCTATAAAATTTTCTGACAACAAAATCCGTTCGGAAATTCCGATCGTGTGTATACAAATCTGACGCACAAAGTGCCACGCATGCTCAGAATAAATAAAGAGATGAAAGCTATTGGCCACTGCCCCGTTTATAGTCCCGACGTACGTTCACCGCGTTCAGAATGATCGGATTTTCCGACAACTTTTTGTGACCGTATGTATGCAAGACAAGTTTGAGCCAACATCCTTCGGAAAAAATCCTAGGATTTTGTTGTCGGAATGTCCGAACAAAGTCCGACCATGTGTACGGGGCATAAGAATAGAGGTGCCACTTTAGGAGATGAGGGAAATGTCATTTTAGGAGACTGTAGAGGGGGTACCACTACAGGAGATGGGAGAGTCTATAGTAGATGGGGATGTCACTATTAGAGATGGGGTGTCACTATAGGAGAAGGGGTGTCACTATAAAAGGTGGAGGGGTGCTACTATAAGAATAGAGGTGTTACTTTAAGAGATGAGGGAAATTACATTTTAGGAGACTGTGCCTGTGTACCACTACAGGAGATGGGAGAGTCACTATAGTAGATGGTGGATATCACTATAGAAGATGTGAGAATTTCTCTATAGAAGATGAGGGGATGTCACTATAGAAGATGGGGGATTTCACTATAGAAGATGAGGAGGGTGTCACTATAGAAGATGGGGGTTTTACTATAGAAGATGGGGGATGTCATTATACGAGATTGAGGTGTCACTATAGGAGATGGGAGAAGTCAATATACTGTAGGAGATGGGGATATCATAAGAGATGGAGGTGTCACTTTAAGAGATGAAGGAAATGTCATTTGAGGACACTTTTCAGGACGTGCCACTACAGGAAATGGGATGTCACTGTAGGAGGGATATCACTATTGGCGACACTATAAGAGGGATGTCACTATTAAAGATGGGGATGTCACTATAGGAGATGAGAGTGTCACTGTAGGAGATGATAGAAGTCAATATAGGAGAGTATAAGACTATAACAACTACAAGAGATGGGGGTGTCACTATAAGAGATGGGAGAGTCACTATAGTAGATGGGGGATGTCACTACAGGAAATGGGGGTGTTGATATAGGAGATAGGGAAATGTCAGTATTGAAGATATGGGTGTCACTATAGGAGATGGGGATGTCATTATAAGAGATGGGGGTTTTGCTATAGGGATGGAGGGGTGCCACTATAAGAATGGTGGTGTCACTTTAGGAGATGAAGGAAATGTCATTTTAGGAGACTTTGCAGGGGGTGCCACTATAGGAAATGGGATGTCACTATAGGAGATGGAGGGATGTAACTATAAGAGATGGGGGGTATCACTATGGAATATGGGAGAAGTCAATGTAGGAGATAGGGGATGTCAATATAGGAGATGGGAGATGTCACTATTGGAGATAGTGGTGTCAAGAGTTGAGGATGTCACTATAGGAGATGGAGAAGTGCCACTATAAAAATGGAGGTGTCACTTTTGGAGATGGTGGGGGTGCGTCTCACTATAAGAGATGGGGAATATTGCTAGAGATGTTGCTATAGAAGATGGGAGTGTCATTATGGGAGATGGGGCAGTCACTATAGAAAACTGGGGGATGTCACTATAGATGATGGGATCCAGAGGCTGCCCATCCATTAAGAGCGCACGGGCGGCGCCCCCCTCTATCCACACCACCCCCTATCTGGTTAATTGATAAATTCATGCATAGCATGAACCTATCCACGGCTGCCGCAACCACCCCCTATTCATGCATCTGGTCCCTTTCAGGATGCCGGGTGCATGAATTACAGTGGCAGAATTGTTTTTTTAAGCACCTGATTAGAGCCAGGTGCTCTAATTCCCGCCGCTGGTTGCTCGCTGACCCCTGATGTGCCAATGATCCCTGCCACTGTGTGCCCACCGATCCCAGGCGCTGTTTGCCTGCCGATCCCTGCCGCTGTGTGCCTGCCGATCCCCGATGCACCCTCCAATCCCCGCCGCTGATGGGGTAAGCGCTAGTGGACCGGCAGACAGCGGGGAGGTTTAAGGTGCCGCGAGGGGTTGCTGTTTGCCCCTCCCCAAACAAAAAAACAGCCGCCACTGGAAGTCACAATAAAAAATGGGGGGGATGTTTGGTTATTTTATGAGGATTGGTGCAATCTTTCTCTCTCTCTAAGAGCCCCTAATAGTCCCTGGTATGTAGTAGACAGGTAGATCACACATCAGACACTACACAGCTCAGACATTACCTGTCATACACCACCGGATCTTTCCTGATATCTCCTCTCCTGTCCTCTCCATTGTCCTAGCAGAGCACTGTATGAATTATCACATAGGAAGATCTTGAGTTTATAAGGCGAGCAACAGGTGTGATTATATAAAGGTCATGTGATATATACAGGAGGAGATGAAGGTCTCCAAGCACATAAAGAGATCATAACACTGTAAGGAAGCAGCAATAAAAAAAGGGTTATGTGATATATACAAGGGGAAGGTGACAGTCTTTAAGTACATAAAGAGATCATAAGACTGTAAAGAAGCAGAAATTAGAAAGGGGTCATGTGATACATACAAGGGGAAGGCGAATGTCCTTAAGTACATAAAGAGATCATAACACTGTAAAGAAGCAGCAATAACAAAACTAAACTATGAAGAAAAGAGATATAATAAAAAAAGGTCATGGAAACACAGGGCAAAACATGACTTTCACTTTCAAACAAAATTGTTTTTATGTGACACTCTTTACCCACAATATATTGCCCCTTCACATTAGAAGCCCCCCATATATTTGAGTTCCCCTTCACTGCAAAAGTCCCCACTGCACATCAGAGTCTTGACTTTAGAAGCCCCCACCTCTTTACATTACAGGTCATTTGTTGGCAGCGTTGGAATGCTTCCTGCAGTCTGGGACATCCAAACCACCACCTGGATCCAAGGTCCAGATAGTAGAAGAAGAGAGGTACAGATACCAGCCGCCAAGGAAGAGGTACAGGGGACCAGTGTCAGTGCAGGTCCTGCTGGGATGGTTTGATTCCATCCGCTGGCAACTCTGGAAGGAAGTGCTAGATTGTGAGCAGCACCACCAGGGAAAAATTCTCCCCTCCACCCAGGAAAGGTACTGGTCAAAATATGTAGTGTGGGTGCTGTTTTTGGGGGAACAACCGCACAAGGAGTGGACAGCTTAGTTAAACAGGCTGATCCGGGCAGAGATGCAGCTGGACGAGAGCTACAGAGTCCTCCGCTGGCATGTAGCCAAAGTGTGCCCATGGACAGCAGACGACAGCCCAACAGCAGGCTTTGGCTATCGTTGCCTGGGACTGTTGTCTGGAGTGGCATTTGGAGGAAATCTTGGAGTACAGAGACTGGATGCTGAACATCTCGGAAGTGCTCTGGGCATAGGAAGATTTGGAGTTTCTAACCGTTCAGGAATGGAACCTGAGATCGCCTACAGATGGCTGCTAGACTCTGCTCAGCAGCAGGTTTGGGCTCCCTTTGTCTGGGACTATCCAGAAGTACCAGACAACAGCTCTGAAACCCCAGCTGAAGTGTCGGCAAGGGGCAGAGTAACAGGGTGCTTTGCCCATCTCCACCCGCAGCTATGGAAGGGGAGCTCTTATGACCAGGATACAGCAAGTGCTGACTCACCTTGATGAACCTGTTTCTGAACAGGATGAGCTTAGATGGAGGAATACGTCTGTCCAGCAGCTGAATAAGGTTATGGGCATGTAGCAGCCAGGTCATCTTCACAGCGGCAGTTCAAGGACTAGGGAGGAGAGGAAACCATTCTCAACCGTTCTTACTCCCCAGCCACAAATCCCAGAAAGCATGGATTTAATTGACTTTTCATCGGATGTAACATTTACTGAGCTTCCAACTGAAGTACTGACAACAGGGCAGAGCTCTGCTAGCCTCTGTCCAGCACCGGTAACATTATCTTGGTTCTAGGAACAGGAGATAGTCAGACTCTATCCTAACCCACCAGCTCCAGAGACTGAGTATGATCCGGAGCTGGAGACAGAAAGAGGGATGGAAAGGAAGCTGAAAGAGGGAGCTCCACTGCCCTGCAGTCAACTAAGGAAGTACAGCCTGCCGAGCCTGGAAAAACTAGCCTAGCAAAAGGCCTGAAAGCTGTTTTTTCCACAGCTGCAGGACCCAAAGGATAGTGTGAGTACCTCTATGTCAGGAACCATGAATCAGACAGAGACAGAAAATGCAGTAAAAATCACACTTTTTAATGTAATAGTAAAAATGGTACAGAACAGTAAATGTAGTCAAAACATAGCCAGGGATCAAAGGCCAAAGCAGATAGTCAGACAAGCCAGTAAATCATGAAACCAGAAATCAGTGTAGTCGGAAGCGGAAGAACAGGATCAGGAACCAGAGGGGACATCAGCCAGGCAAAGTCTTTCACAGGAACACAGCAGAGAATCTCCAGATACAGTCAGGTCCATAAATATTGGGACATCGACACAATTATAATCTTTTTGGCTCTATACACCACCACTAGGGATGAGCCGAACACCCCCCGGTTCGGTTCGCACCAGAACCTGCGAACGGACCGAAAGTTCGCACGAACGTTAGAACCCCATTGACGTCTATGGGACTCGAACGTTCGAAATCAAAAGTGCTCATTTTAAAGGCTAATTTGCATGGTATTGTCCTAAAAAGGGTTTGGGGACCCGGGTCCTACCCCAGGGGACATGTATCAATGCAAAAAAAACTTTTAAAAACGGCCGTTTTTTCGGGAGCAGTGATTTTAATGATGCTTAAAGTAAAAAAAAAAAGTGAAATATTCCTTTAAATATCGTACCTGGGGGGTGTCTATAGTATGCCTGTAAAGTGACGCGTGTTTCCCGTGTTTAGAACAGTCCCTGCACCAAATGTCATTTTTCAAGGAAAAAATCTCATTTAAAACTGCTTGCGGGTTTAATGTAATGTCGGGTCATGGCAATATGGATGAAAATCAGTGAGACAAACGGCATGGGTACCCCCCAGTCCATTACCAGGCCCTTTGGGTCTTGTATGGATATTAAGGGGAACCCCGCACCCAAATTAAAATAAGGAAAGGTGTGGGGCCACCAGGCCCTATATACTCTGAACAGCAGTATACAGGCGGTGCAAACAAGACAGGGACTGTAGGTTTGTTGTTAAGTAGAATCTCTTTGTAATTTTGAACGGGTACATTTTTAACGTGTTTAGCTCCAGCCAAAAAATCTTTTTTAAGCTTTTTGGAAAACATAGGGAAGGGTTATCACCCCTGTGACATTTGTTTTGCTGTCTTTCCTCCTCTTCATAAGATTTCACCTCACTTTTTGTCCCAATGAAAAATGTTTTTTGAAAATTTGGGTTTTTTTGTGGAACAAGGATTGGAAAGCATCAGTGGAAAGGAGAATTTTTTTTCCCATATTAACTCTTACAGGAGAGAATTTCCCTTCCTAGGGGTAGATTTCATCTCACTTCCTGTTGTCTCCTTCCGTTTGCAAGTAGGAGTCATTTGTAAGTTCGATGTTTGAAAGTAAGGTCCTGCCCTAATATACTCAGCAGAAATTTGGGCCTTAGGTGTTGCTGTGGCCACAACACTGTAAGCCCTCACAGGGCCCTGCTGTGAAATATTAGATCAAGAATTGTAATTACATGCCCCTGTTGAACAGGAGCTGAAAAATTAGGCCTTAGGCACTGGTGCTGGTGCCACAACACTGCAACCCCTCACAGACACTCTAGTTGGAACGCAGGAACAAACCCTGCTGCAAAGTATTGCATCAAAAATTGTAATTACACGCCCCTGTTAGACAGGAGCAGAAAAATTGGGCCTTAGGCACTGGTGCTGGTGCCACAACACTGCAACCCCTCACAGACACTCTAGTTGGAACGCAGGAACGAGCCCTGCTGCAAAGTATTACATCAAAAATTGTAATTACACGCCCCTGTTAAACAGGGGCTGAAAAATTGTGCCTTAGGCACTGGTGGTGGCGCCCAGAACCAAAAATGTTCTTACAAGCTATCAGCGTGATGATTGAGGAGGAAGAGGATAATTACTCAGGGATAGTCACTCAGCATCAGCATAGGCAGTCTTTGAAGGGATCTGAGATTTCAAAAAAAATTATTCGGTTACATCAGCATCAGGTGCTTGGTAGCTGGTGGTGATCCAAGACTGATTCATTTTTATGAAGGTCAGTCGATCGACCGAGTCGGTGGACAGACGCACCCTGTGATCGGTTACCACGCCTCCAGCAGCACTGAATGTGCGTTCCGAAAGAACGCTGGATGCAGGACAGGCCAGTAGCTCAATTGCATACTGTGCAAGCTCTGGCCAGTGATCCATCCTCAAGACCCAGTAACCCAGAGGATTTTCGGTGGGAAAGGTGTCCAAGTCTGATCTTGCCCCTAAGTATTCCTGCACCATGTAAAACAGACGCTGGCGATGGTTGCTGGAACCGATCATACCTTGGGGCTGCGGACCAAAAAATTGTCTAAACGCATCGGTCAGACGGCCACCTTCTCCACCGCTCCTTCTTTGACTGACCGAAGCCTCAGCAACACGTTGTCCAGAAACAGGAGTTTGTAACCTCTCAGTCTCTGGGAACGCGTTGCACAGACCTTTCTGCAAGGCCTCCCGAAGATGTTTCATCCTCTGCTCCCTCTGCGATGGCAAGATAAGGTCCGCAACCTTACCCTTGTAACGTGGATCAAGGAGGGTTGCCAGCCAGTATTGGTCCTTCTCCTTGATACCACGAATACGAGGATCCTTACGCAGGCTTTGCAGGATCAGGGAGGCCATGCAGCGTAGGTTTGCTGAGGCATTCGGTCCGGAGTCCTCTGGGTCACTAAGGACGACATGGTCCGCAGCCACCTCCTCCCAGCCACGTACAAGTCCATGTGTTTCTTGGGACTGATCCCTTAAAGACTGCTGCTGATGCTGAGTGCCAGGCTCCACCTCCATACTGACACAATCTTCCTCCTCCTCCTCCTCCTCCTCCTCCTCCTCTTCCTGTGTGATCGGCGGGCACGCAGGAACACTGTCTGGATAAAGGGGGCCTTGAGAGCTAAGGAAGTCCTCCTCTTCCTGCCTCTGTTCTGCCTCAAGTGCCCTGTCCATTATTCCACGCAGCGTGTGCTCCAACAGGTGGACAAGGGGGACAGTGTCACTGATACATGCACTGTCACTGCTCACCATCCTCGTGGCCTCCTCAAATGGTGACAGGACAGTGCATGCATCCCTGATCATGGCCCACTGGCGTGGGGAAAAAAAACCAAGCTTCCCTGACCCTGTCCTGGTGCCATAGTCGCACAGGTACTCATTGATGGCCCTCTGCTGCGTGTGCAGCCGCTGCAGCATGGCCAACGTTGAGTTCCACCTGGTGGGCATGTCACAGATTAGGCGGTTCTTGGGCAGGTTAAACTCCTTTTGGAGGTCCGTCAGCCGAGCACTGGCATTATATGACCGGCGGAAATGCACACAGACTTTCCTGGCCTGCCTCAGGACATCCTGTAAGCCCGGGTACCTGCCCAAGAACCGCTGCACCACCAAGTTAAGGACGTGAGCCAAACAGGGCACATGGGTCATTTGTCCCTGTCGGAGGGCAGAGAGGAGGTTGGTGCCATTGTCGCAAACCACCATTCCTGCCTTAAGTTGGCGTGGCGTCAACCACCTCTGAACCTGCCCCTGCAGAGCTGACAGAACCTCTGCCCCAGTGTGGCTCCTGTCCCCCAAGCACACCAGCTCAAGCACCGCATGGCATCTTTTGGCCTGCGTACTTGCGTAGCCCCTTGAACGACTAAGGAGCACCGCTGGTTCCGAGGAAGAGGCCATGGAGGAAGAAGAAGAGGAGGGGGTGGAGGAGAGAGGTGTGTCACAATCATTAGCATTTTGGAGGCGCGGTGGCGGAACAACCTCCAACACTACTGCACCTTGTCCTGCATCCTTCCCAGCTGCCAGCAGAGTCACCCAATGCGCCGTGAAACTTAGGTAACGTCCCTGTCCATGCCTGCTGGACCATGAGTCAGCGGTAATATGCACCTTACCGCTGACCGCCCTGTCCAGCGAGGCATGGACATTGCCTTCCACATGCCGGTAGAGAGCCGGAATCGCCTTCCGTGAGAAAAAGTGGCGTTTGGGTACCTGCCACTGAGGAACCGCACATTCCACAAACTCACGGAAGGGGGCAGAGTCTACCAACTGAAAAGGCAGCAGTTGAAGTGCTAGCAATTTTGCCAAGCTAGCATTCAACCGCTGGGCATGTGGATGGCTGGGAGCAAACTTCTTTCGGCGGTGCAGCAGCTGGGGCAGGGAAATTTGCCTGGTACAATCTGACGTCGGTGTACCAAAAGCAGATTGCCCACAAGTACTTGGATGTGACACACCTAATTCTACACCTTCATTCCTCTCAGTGCAGGTCTCAGAGAGGACTGAAGGTCTAGTGGGGTTGGAAATCTCAGCTGATGAGGAGCAAGGAGAGGTCCTCTTTGTTCTTTGGTGTGGGTCTTTTAGATGCGCTTGCCAACAAACTGCATGGCAGGTCAACATATGTCTGGTCAAGCATGTGGTACCCAAGCGGGAGATGTTTTGGCCACGTGAGATACGCTTGAGACATATGTTGCAAATAGCAGCGGTGCGATCTGATGCACTCGTCTCAAAAAAGGCCCACACCAAAGAACTTTTTGAATAACGCGCAGAGACTGCAGCGCCCTGCACATGTGATGCAGTCAATGTGCTGCCCTTAGGCTGGCCCCTGGAGGGCATCCTGCCTCGTTGGTGATGTGCCGCCTCCTCCTCTCTCCTATCAGGCACCCACATTGAGTCAGTGACCTCATCATCCCCTCCCTCCTCATCACTGGAGCAAACCTGGCAGTATGCTGCAGCAGGGGGAGCATGACTGCCAGATTGCTGTCCTTCTTGGGCACCCCCTCTGTCCGTGCTCATGTTACTGCCTTCATCGAGCTCAGTATCATCATCAGAGCCTTCCAAACGCTGGGCATCCTCCTGGAGCATGTACCCAACACTGTGGTCAAACAGTTCGAGGGACTCCTCAGGAGGACATGGTGGAGCTAGGGAAGGAGTCACTGATGACATTGAGCCGAGGGAAGAGGCCGCTGCTTTGCCAGACAAAGCACCCTGGGCATGGGTGAGAGAGGATGAGGAGGATGAGGATGGCTTGGTCATCCACTCGACCAAGTCTTCTGCATGTTGCGGCTCAACACGGCCAGCTGCCGAAAAAAAGACCAAGCGTGTCCCATGGCCACGTGCTGATGAGGATGCACCGTCTCCATGACCAGCACTAGACACAGAGCCTGCTTGCCCTCTCTTATTGGCTTGTGACTGTCTGCCTCTCCTTCTTGGCCTTCCAGACATACTAATGGCCTGTAGCTGCACTAAGCTGGGATATATATATATATATATATATATATATATATATATATATATATATATATATATACTGCAGCTAGCAAAATCAACTGCCTGCCTGTAGTATGAGAACACCACCAACCTTCTACAGGTAGCTTTAGCTGAACACTGTGAGGTGGACGCACCCCACTAACTTGTAGGTTTAGCTGAACACTGTGAGCAGGACGCACTGCACTAACTGTAAATAGTCTAGCTGCCTGACCGTGGTACTAATAGGATCAAAAGAACACCAGTAATTTTCTTCAGGTAGCTTTATATACTGTAACAAGACAAGCCTGCCTGTCAGTAGGAAGATAACAGGAACGGATCTAGCTGAACACTGTGAGCAGGACGCACTGCACTAACTGTAAACAGTCTAGCTGCCTGACCGTGGTACTAATAGGATCAAACGAACACCAGTAATTTTCTTCAGGTAGCTGTAAATACTTTAACAAGACAAGCCTGCCTGTCAGTAGGAAGATAACAGGAACGGATCTTGCTGAACAGTGTGAGCAGGACGCACTGTACTAAATGTAAATAGTCTAGCTGCCTGACCGTGGTACTAATAGGATCAAAAGAACACCAGTAATTTTCTTTAGGTAGCTGTAAATACTTTAACAAGACAAGCCTGCCTGTCAGTAGGAAGATAACAGGAACGGATCTAGCTGAACACTGTGAGCAGGACGCACTGCACTAAATGTAAATAGTCTAGCTGCCTGACCGTGGTACTAATAGGATCAAAAGAACACCAGTAATTTTCTTCAGGTAGCTTTATATACTGTAACAAGACAAGCCTGCCTGTCAGTAGGAAGATAACAGGAATGGATCTAGCTGAACACTGTAAGCAGGACGCACTGCACTAAATGTAAATAGTCTAGAAGATAACAGGAAAGGATCTTGCTGAACACTGTGAGCAGGACGCACTGTACTAAATGTAAATAGTCTAGCTGCCTGACCGTAGTACTAATAGGATCAAAAGAACACCAGTAATTTTCTTTAGGTAGCTGTAAATACTTTAACAAGAAAAGCCTGCCTGTCAGTAGGAAGATAACAGGAACGGATCTAGCTGAACACTGTGAGCAGGACGCACTGCACTAAATGTAAATAGTCTAGAAGATAACAGGAACGGATCTAGCTGAACACTGTGAGCAGGACGCACTGTACTAAATGTAAATAGTCTAGCTGCCTGACCGTGGTACTAATAGGATCAAAAGAACACCAGTAATTTTCTTTAGGTAGCTGTAAATACTGTAACAAGACAAGCCTGCCTGTCAGTAGGAAGATAACAGGAACGGATCTAGCTGAACACTGTGAGCAGGACGCACTGCACTAAATGTAAATAGTCTAGAAGATAACAGGAACGGATCTAGCTAAACTGAATACAGTGTATATATATATATATGCAACACCTGGGATGCATATATATACACAATACACTTTAAGTGCAGCTAACTGACTGACTGTCCTGTCTAATCTAGCTAACTCAAATGAAATGACACTGTCTCTCTCTCTCTCTAAGCACACCGGAACACACTGCACAGGGCCGCCGTGCAGGCGGCCTTATATAGTGTGGGGCGTGTACTATATCCCCTGAGCCATAATTGGCCAAAGCCTCCTTGGCTTTGGCCAATTACGGCTCTCTGTTCAGGCGGCGCTGTGATTGGCCAAGCATGCGGGTCATAGTGCATGCTTGGCCAATCATCAGCAAGCAATGCACTGCGATGCCGCAGTAAATTATGGGCCGTGACGCGCCACTCGAATTTGGCGCGAACGGCCCATATCGTTCACAATTCGGCGAACGACCGAACAGCCGATGTTCGAGTCGAACATGGGTTCGACTCGAACACGAAGCTCATCCCTAACCACCACAATGGACCTGAAATGAAACAAACAAGATGTGCTTTAACTGCAGACTTTCAGCTTTAATTTGAGGCTATTTACATCCAAATCAAGTGAATGGTGTAGGAATTACAACAGTTTGTATATGTGCCTCCCACTTTTTAAGGGACCAAAAGTAATGGTACAATTGGCTGTTCAGCTGTTCCATGGCCAGGTGTCTGTTATTCCCTCATTATGCCATTTACAAGGAGCAGATAAAAGGTCCAGAGTTAATTTCACGTGTGCTATTTGCATTTGGAATCTGTTGCTGTCAACTCTAAATATGAGATTCAAAGAGCTGTCATTATCAGTGAAGCAAGCCATCATTAGGCTGAAAAACAAAACAACCCCATCAGAGAGATAGCAAAAACATTAGGTGTGGCCAAATCAACTGTTTGGAACATCCTTAAAAAGAAAGAATGCAGCATCACCAAACGACCCAGAAGACCACGGAAAACAACTGTGGTGGATGACCAAAGAATTCTTTCCCTGGTGAAGAAAACACCCTTCACAACAGTTGACCAGATCAAGAACACTCTCCACGAGGTAGATGTATGTGTGTCAAAGTCAACAATCAAGAGAATTGAATACAGAGGGTTCACCACAAGATGTAAACCATTGGTGAGTCTCAAAAACAGGAAGGCCAGATTAGAGTTTGCCAAACAACATCTAAAAAAGCCTTCACAGTTCTGGAACAACATCCTATGGACAGATGAGACCAAGATCAACTTGTACCAGAGTGATGGGAAGAGAAGAGTATGGAGAAGGAAAGGAACTGCTCATGATCCAAAGCATACCACCTCATCAGTGAAGCATGGTGGTGGTAGTGTCATGGCGTGGGCATGTATGGCTGCCAATGGAACTGGTTCTCTTGTATTTATTGATGATGTGACTGCTGACAAAAGCAGCAGGATGAATTCTGAAGTGTTTTGGGCAATATTGTCTGCTCATATTCAGCAAAATGCTTCAGAACTCATTGGACGGCGCTTCACAGTGCAGATGGACAATGACCCGAAGCATACTGCGAAATCAACCAAAGAGTTTTTTAAGGGAAAGAAGTGGAATGTTATGCAATGGCCAAGTCAATCACCTGACCTGAATCTGATTGAGCATGCATTTCACTTGCTGAAGACAAAACTGAAGGGAAAATGCCCTAAGAACAAACAGGAACTGAAGACAGTTGCAGTAGAGGCCTGGCAGAGTATCACCAGGAATGAAACCCAGTGTCTGGTGATGTCTATGCGTTCCAGACTTCAGGCTGTAATTGACTGCAAAGGATTTGCAACCAAGTATTAAAAAGTGAAAGTTTGATGGATGATTGTTAATCTGTCCCAATACTTTTGGTCCCTTAAAAAGTGGGAGGCACATATACAAACTGTTGTAATTCCTACACCGTTCACCTGATTTGGATGTAAAAACCCTCAAATTAAAGGTGAAAGTCTTCAGTCAAAACACATCTTGTTCGTTTCATTTCAAATCCTTTGTGGTTGTGTATAGAGCCAAAAAGATTAGAATTGTGTCGATGTCCTAATATTTATGGACCTGACTGTATGTTGACCAAGGCAAAGGCAAGGAAGAAATGAACCAGGCAGTTTAACCACTTAAAGGGGTGTTTCGGACATTTTTTTTTAAAGTCAGCAGCTACAAACACTGTAGCTGCTGACTTTTAATAAGGACACTTACCTGTCCAGCGAGCCCGCGATGTCGCCCCCCCCCCCCGAGGCTGATTCGTCCATCAGATTGGCTGCCGGCGCCACCATCCTGACTAAGGGAAACAGGCAGTGGAGCCTTGCGGCTTCACTGCCCATTTCCTACTGCGCATGCGCGATGCGCGAGCCACGCGGCGCTTTGTGAATGGCCCCGTTGTTTCCTGGGACACACACATGTCCCAGAATACAATGGGGCCACTCGCCGAGGAGGACGAATCGAAGAAACAGCGCCGCGGAATAGGAAGAGGTAGATTAGGAAGACTGCCTAGCAACAGGGATTTCTGGTAAGTAAAAACATTTTTTTTTTTCAAATGTTTTTTTTTATTTTTTTTAAGAATATTAATGTTATTTTTTTTTTTTTAGGGTGGCCCTCCACTTTAAGGACCGAGCCTCTTTTTGACACTTGTTGTTTACAAGTTAAAATCATTTTTTTTGCTAGAATATTACTTAGAACCTTCAAACATTATATGTTTTTTTCAGACACCCTAGAGAATAAAACGGCGGTCATTGCAATATCGTTGCAATGTCACACCGTATTTACAAGCACAATTTTTTTGGAAAAAATACACTTTGACTTAAAAAAATAAGACAACAGTAAAGTTAGCCCAATTTTTTTTATATTATGAAAGATAATGTGACACAGAGTAAACTGATACCCAACATGTCATGCTTCAAAATTGCGCCCGCTCATGAAATGGCGACAAACTTTGACCCCTAAAAATCTCTATAGAACAATATGGAGAAAGGGGAGCTAGTTAGGAGCTAGTCCTGAGGGTCTCTGCCACATCCCAGAACCTAATATGAAGAGAGAAAGATGCCCCAAAAGGGATAATATGGACAGAAAACCAACACAGGATCAAAGTATGGTGAATACAAAAATAGATAAATAAATATATAAATTTTATTTAGTATACAAAAATAGCACAAAAATAACACGTGACATTCCTAAAAACATTAGTACCGGTGTTCTGCCGAGAAAGTTCCCTCGGTGGATAAGGACCCCCCCTGTACTGCGCAGGCGCAGCGCCTGCGCAGTACCAACTACTATGAGCCGCCAGAGATAGCCGAAGTTCAAAATGTTCAATCAGCTGTACAGGGCGCCTGCGCAGTAGGATCCGGCGGAAATAGCCGAAGATGAATAGGTGAAAATCAGCTGTACACGGCGCCTGTAAGAGGGCCCCTCGCGGGCTTGCTGCGCTCGCCATGCTTCGGGCATGGCCTCGCTTCGCTCGGCTCTTTTTTATTCCCCCTCTAGGTCCACTTGGATGGTGGGGAAGGAACCTGGACCCAGGGCGCAGGCGCCCTGTACAGCTGATTGAACATTTTGAACTTCGGCTATCTCTGGCGGCTCATAGTAGTTGGTACTGCGCAGGCGCTGCGCCTGCGCAGTACAGGGGGGGTCCTTATCCACCGAGGGAACTTTCTCGGCAAGACACCGGCGAACCACACCATCAGCCCAGGGCACTCAGAACATCTGAAAAAATCGGAACTACAAAATGTTCCAGATCTGTCCAAGGACGCATATCAACCATTTAATAAAGAATGTGTATAGCAAATATATGTAAAAATTACATCTATAAGAAAAAGAAAAAAGTTTTTTTAGGAAAAAATATTGGATACACGATTAAATATACATGGTCAAAATAACAACTGGGTGTGGACTAGCAAGACATGGAATCATCATCTGTAGATATTAATGATATTTTATTCAAACAAAAAAAAAAGAAATTATATTAGCATCTGCAAAAAAGAGGAACAGGCATGCTTATTGGTATAACGAGAGCTGTAGATGCAATACATACTAATAACAGCCATATTAAGCAGGTAAAGTAGGCGACAAGGATAGATGAATTAATGAAAAGGTGACAAGGCTTCCCAAAAAAACAGGGGAATCCCCCTGTACCCAGCAACCTGATATCCCATTGAACACATTTTCTTCCTTTTCCTCACTCAACATTATTAATCTTTCAGCACACAATCTTACCCAAGACGAAACCTCAGTTCTTTCCAAGGGCCTTACATTTTGTACAAATAACAGACTGGACAAGTTTGTAGCTATAAAGGACCTTCATCTCTATACTCGTAAATTGCTACTCAAAAGTATATTTGATAAACATAAACCTGAGTATGAAGATTGTTGCACGTTTAGCGAACGACAAGCTTTAAATAATCTAAATTCTCTTTTAGAAGAAAGTGACCAAAGGGATCTTATCGATACTATCGATTTAGAATCCCTATTGAAGGAGATCGAAGACACGTCCACCAATATTCCATCCAAAAAATCTTCTTTAAAAAAGGCCTCGCAACATTCCTGAAAATGACCTCTTAAGAGATCAGATCTCTTAATTGTACACCTACCTATAATGAGAATCTAACTAAAGGTGAGAAGTTGGCGTTACAAAATACATCTAAAAATCACACCATCACGATAAAACCCAGTGACAAAGGAGGGAACATTGTCCTTATGGACAATGAACAATACAGGAAAATGTGCTTTAAGATCTTACAAAATTACGATTAGTATAGCCCAGTGGGTCCAGATATTGTAGAGGCTTTTAACGAAAAGTTTTATCTGTTTGTGGATGATGCTTTTTCCAGCAATATTATTTCCAAACAGACATGGGATTTTGTCCGTACCCCCTATCCAAGAACAGCAACGTTCTATGCGTTGCCTAAATTACATAAAAATGCAGTTGATCCACTGGGGAGACCTATTCTCTCCGGGAATGGATCTATTACTGAAAATTTATCCAAGCTGATAGATGAGCACATCAGACCTTTTGTTCTTACAATTCCTTCCTATATCCGGGATACTATCCATCTCTTGCAAATCATAGAAGATGTTTCAGTTCCTGACCAATGTATTCTTGCAACCATTGATGTAGAAGCCCTCTACAGTTCAATACCACACTAGCAGGCTAGCCTGCGTCCGCAAGATCCTATCCCAAAAGAGCCACCATGAGTCCTCATTTAATGAGTTAATACTTCTTGCACTAGAGTATATACTTAACCATAATGTGTTCTCTTTTGATGGTCGGCTGTTCCTCCAGGTGCAGGGCGTAGCCAGGGGCACCTGTTGTGCCCCCCGCTACGCCAATCGGTACCTGGGGGAATGTGAAAATGCAATTTTCAACGACGAGGATCTCTCTATGTACCTGTGCCATGTTGTTATGTGGCACAGGTACATAGATGACATCTTTGTGGTCTGGGATGGTCCCCAATCTCTTTTTGATGAATGTCTAAATGCATTAAATGTGTATCAATTTAATTTCAAATTTACCATGACCTCGGATAGGTCCAAAGTCACTTTTTTGGACATTGAGATCTTTAAAAATGAATTTAACCTGTTGTCCTGTAAGCTCTATAGGAAGCCCACTGCAGGTAATACAGTGTTCCTCTAGTTTTCACCCCAAACAACTCATTAAATCCATCCCTTACAGGCAATATTTACGCATTAAACGTAATTGCTCAAACTACCAAGACTTTAAGCATGAGGCCAACAAACTTAAAAAACGCCTACTCGAACGTGGCTACAGTCACAAATGTCTTAAAAATTTCAACGTGCCAATTCTAGTGATAGGCACACTCTGTTGGCCCCCAAAAAAGCTGCAAACCCAAGTGAAAACCAAAAAATAATTACAACATATACCAATGATCACAAGAAAATATTCCAAATATGTAAGAAGTATTGGCACTTATTAACATCCGACCCCATAATAGGACCCTTTGTTCCTCCCACACCACGGATCACCTACAGACGGGCTACCTCTGTAGGTGATCTGCTAGTTCAAAGTGAATTTCGTGGCTCAGTGAGAGGTGATCCATGCACAACAACAGGCACGTTCCCATGGGGATCGTGCCCCTATTGCAAATACATGGATATCAGGAAAAACATTTTTCTACCCAATGGTACACGTTTTGTGTCGAAACATTATTCTAACTGCCAAACCATGGGAGTGGTTTACTTGCTACTATGTAGCTGTAACTGCTTCTATGTTGGCAAAACGGTACGAAAACTGTGGCAACGCTTATACCACCACATTAGGGAGATGCAAACCGCCAACCCAGATCTTCCTCTGGGAAGGCATGTTACTCAGGTCCATGGTGGTATTTTTCCCAAAATTTCTGTTTTAGTATTAGATCGCATACACCCAAGCTCACGCGGCGGAGACTTTAATAAAGGTCTCCTGCAACGTGAGCTTCATTGGATATCCAACTTGAATGCGACTTCTCCGCCTGGCCTCAACAAAGCCTTTAATTTAAAACCTTTTTTACCGGGCTTCGTGATGGGAGGTTATGATAAAGAACTTTAAATTTATGCATCATCCTCATCCCTTTTCTTCCCTTTTTTCCATTTTTTCTTCCCTTTTCTCATTTTATTCTCTCTTGCATTTTTAAGAATATTCCCTATTCTTTATTATCTATTTTTGATTTTTTGTTTTGCTTTGGTTTAGTCACCTTGTCATTAATTCATCTATCCTTGTTGCCTACTTTACCTGCTTAACCACTTAAGCCCCGGAAGGATTTACCCCCTTCCTGACCAGAGCACTTTTTACAATTTGGCATTGCATCGCTTTAACTGCTAATTGTGCGGTCATGAAATGCTGTACCCAAACGAAATTTGCGTCCATTTCTTCCCACAAATAGAGCTTTCTTTTGAAGGTATTTGATCACCTCTGCGATTTTTTTTTTTTGCGCTATAAACGGAAAAAGACCGAAAATTTTGAAAAAAAATTATATTTTCTACTTTTTGTTATAAAAAAATCCAATAAACTCAATTTTAGTCATACATTTAGGCCAAAATGTATTCAGCCACATGTCTTTGGTAAAAAAAATGTCAATATGTGTATATTTATTGGTTTGCGCAAAAGTTATAGCGTCTACAAACTAGCGTATATTTTCTGCAATTTACACAGCTTTTAGTTTATGACTGCCTATGTCATTTCTTGAGGTGCTAAAATGGCAGGGCAGTACAAAACCCCCCCAAATGACCCCATTTTGGAAAGTAGACACCCCAAGGAAATTGCTGAGAGACATGTTGAGCCAAATAAATATTAATTTTTTTTTGTCCCAAGTGATTGAATAATGACAAAAAAAAATTTACAAAAAGTTGTCACTAAATGATATATTGCTCACACAGGCCATGGGCATATGTGGAATTGCACCCCAAAAAACATTTAGCTGCTTCTCCTGAGTAAGAGGATACCACATGTTTGGGACTTTTTGGGAGCCTAGCCGCGTACGGGGCCCCGAAAACCAAGCACCGCCTTCAGGATTCCTTAGGGTGTAAATTTTTGATTTCACTCCTCACTACCTATCACAGTTTTGAAGGCCATAAAATGCCAAGATGGCACAAAACCCCCCAAATGACCCTATTTTGGAAAGTAGACACCCCAAGCTATTTGCTGAGAGGCATGTTGAGTCCATGGAATATTTTATATTTTGCCACAAGTTGCGGGAAAATTACAAACTTTTTTTTTTTTTGCACAAAGTTGTCACTAAATGATATATTGCTCAAACATGCCATGAGCATAAGTGGAATTACACCCCAAAATACATTCTGCTGCTTCTCCTGAGTATGGGGATACCACATGTGTGGGACTTTTTGGGAGCCTAGCTGCATACGGGGCCCCGAAAACGAATCACAGCCTTCAGGATTTCTAAGGATGTAACTTTTTGATTCACTCCTCACTACCTATCACAGTTTCAAAGGCCATAAAATGCCAAGATAGCACACCCCCCCCCCAAATGACCCAATTTTGGAAAGTAGACACCCCATTTGGGGGATTTTGAACTATCCTGGCGTTTTATGCACAACATTTAGAAGCTTATGTTACACATCACCCACTCCACTTGAAGACAAAGCCCTTTCTGACACTTTTTGTTTACATGAAAAAATTATTTTTTTTGCAAGAAAATTACTTTGAACCCCCAAACATTATATATTTTTTAAAGCAAATGCCCTACAGATTAAAATGGTGGGTGTTTCATTTTTTTTTCACGCAGTATTTGCGCAGCGATTTTTCAAACTCCTTTTTTTGGGAAAAAACACACTTTTTTAAATTTTAATGCACTAAAGCACACTATATTGCCCAAATGTTTGATGACATAAAAAAGATGATCTTAGGCCGAGTACATGGATACCAAACATGACATGCTTTAAAATTGCGCACAAACGTGCAGTGGCGACAAACTAAATACATTTTTAAAAGCCTTTAAAAGCTTTTACAGGTTACCACTTTAGATTTACAGAGGAGGTCTACTGCTAAAATTACTGCCCTCAATCTGACCTCCGTGGTGATACCTCACATTCATGGTGCAATTGCTGTTTACATTTGACGCCAGACCGACGCTTGCGTTCGCCTTTGCGCGAGAGCAGGGGGGGACAGGGGTGCTTTTTTTTTTTTTTTCTTTATTATTTTTTTGCTTTTTATCTTACTTTTAAACTGTTCCTTTCATTTTTTTTAAATCATTTTTATTGTTATCTCAGGGAATATAAATATCCCCTATGATAGCAATAGGTAGTGACAGGTACTCTTTTTTGAAAAAATCGGGGTCTATTAGACCCTAGATCTCTCCTCTGCCCTCAAAGCATCTGACCACACCAAGATCGGTGTGATAAAATGCTTTCCCAATTTCCCAATGGCGCTGTTTACATCCGGCGAAATCTAAGTCATGAAATGCTCGTAGCTTCCGGTTTCTTAGGCCATAGAGATGTTTGGAGCCACTCTGGTCTCTGATCAGCTCTATGGTCAGCTGGCTGAATCACCGGCTGCATTCTCAGGTTCCCTGTTGGGGCAGGAGAGCCAGAGAAAAACATGGAAGACGGTGGGGGGGGGGCATTCTCTCCCACTGCTTGTAAAAGCAGTCTAGAGGCTAATTAGCCGCTAGGATTGCTTTTACATGAAAGCCGACCGCTGGCTGAAAAGAATGATACCAAGATAATACCTAAACCTGCAAGCATCATTCTGGTATAAACACTCAAAGTCCAGCAACATACCAGTACGTTGCTGGTCCTTGTTGGGCATATATTGTAAACTTTTTTTTCATGCAGCCTGTGGGCTGAACGAAAAAAAGAGATTGATTGGTGGGTATGCCCACCATTAGAATACCTCCCTTCATCCACCCACTTCTAATGATGGGCATACATGCACCGTTTATATGTGCCGAAGCACGGGGGCATCCGCCCCAAAAGGTAGGAGAAAATCGCTCCTCCGCCCCTGCTGCCCCCACGCTTCGGCATATATGCTCTTTTTTTAACTGTGGTGGTGAAATCACCTCCTACAGCGCTGGAGTTATGGCTTTATGTATCGTGGGAGCAAACGCTGTTGCTGTCAAGATAAATAAATCCGCGCTGCAACTGAATGGCGTACCTGCTAAGGAAATGATGGTTAACCATAAAACAAAGTAACATTACAGTATAACAGTAAGACTTACCATATCTGCAAAGCAAATACAAAAAAAACATAGTAAAAAATAAAACATTTAACGCAACCTGTGCCTAAAATATATATATGCCGAAGCATGGGGGCATCCTCCCGCAAAATGTAGGTTAAGATAAATAAATCCGCTCTGCAGCTGAATGGCGTACCCGAAAACAAAAAAATGGTTATCAATAAAACACAGTAAACAGTAAAGTAAAAAATAATTGCATCCCTTTAAAGCAAACATGATAAAAATATAATATCAATAAAACATTGCAGAATAGAATACGGTAAAAAAGAGCAGAACAATAGAGAGAATAGAGAAAGAACAATAAAACGACAACTATTTTTGTTTTTTTTATTTTATTTTTTTGTGTGTTTTTTTTTTTTTACTTTTTTTTTGTTTTTTTGTTTTTTTACACTTTTTTTTGTAACTGTAACTGTTTCCAGGTTCGGGTCTCTCAAAATGCAATGGCATCTTGGGAGACCCTGTGAAGGTGTGTGCTAGTCTGTGCAGTGCTGTACCCTACGCTAATACTCAACTAGTGTATGGTAGCGTTCAAAACATTCACCAATGCAAAGACCAGGATTGTCAGGACAGGAGGGACAATAATAGCAGGTGTCATGCCTATATCCGCGCTTGCTGCAGACACAACATCTTTTTTGGGGGGCTCGTTGGGTAGGGGTACTCGGGAGGACATAAAGAAAATGCCTCTCATGCAGCCGGCTTACTGCATTTAGTTGGGGAAGGTGAGGTGGAGTACCGTCTGGAAACAGAAGGGCTCTGACGATCTTTTCCTGGAATTTAAGGAAGGATCCAGTCCATCCTGAAGCTCTGTATAGCACATGAGCGTTCAGCAAAGCCAATTGAAATAAATAAACAGACACTTTTTTGTACCAGCGTCTGGCCTTACGGGCAACTAGGTACGGCGCCAACAACTGGTCGTTGAGGTCCACCCCTCCCATGTTAATGTTATATTCGTGGACACAGAGGTGTTTCTCCACAACACCAGTCGCTGTAGTAATTTGGACCGTCGTGTCTGCATGAAGGGAGGTGAGAACGAAAACATTCTTCTTATCCCTCCACTTCATAGCGAGCAAATTATTACACTGTAAGCAGGCTCTCTCCCCCAGCCTAAGACGGGAATCTACAAGCCGCTGGAGAAAGCCCCGGCGATTAGGTCGGTGCCACATGCTCCAATCTGATGATCAAAAAGGTGACTAAAAAGTGGCACGCTCGTGTAATAATTGTCCACATACAAATGGTGCCCCTTTCCGAATAAGGGTGACACCAAGTCCCACACTATCTTGCCAGCGCTTCCTATGTAGTCAGGGCAGTTTGTCGGCTCTACGTGACTATCTTTGCCCTCATAAACCATAAAACTACATGTATAGCCTGTGGCCCTGTCACAGAGGTTATACATCTTGACCCCGTATCTGGCACGCTTGCTGGGAAGGTACTGTTTGAATGACAAGCGGCCAGAAAATGTAATCAGGGACTCATCAACGCAGACAACTTAATGGGGAGTAAACAAGTCTTCAAAACGTTGGTTGAAGTGGTTTACGAGGAGCCGAATTTTGTAGAGCCGATCGTATTCAGGGTCTCCACGAGGACGACAGAGTTCATTGTTGTTGAACTGCATGAACCGCAAGATCTGCTCGTATTGTGCCCTGGTCATGGAGGCAGAGAACACGGGCATATGGTGCAATTGGTCAGTGGACCAATATGACCACAACTCACTCTTTTTGGTTATGCCCATGTTGAGGGAAAGGCCCAGAAAGAGCTTAAATTCAGAGACCGTAATTGGTCTCCAATCTCTGGCAAGGGAGGACTGAGGAATAGTGGCGATGTGTTGACCAGCGTACAAATTGCTTTGGTCCACAATAGATCTATAGAGATCTTCGGTGAAAAACAGCGAATAAAGTGACGTAAAATCAAAGTTTCCACCTGAATGCCAGGTTGGCCAGTGAATGGGGGAAGTACGGGTGCTGCAGAAGTGGTGGGTTCCCAATTAGGATTGGCGAATGCAGCAGGAAGGGCACTATGGGCACGACGGGCCTGTGTTCGTCTTCTTGGTGGCAGCGGGACACTAGTTGTGCTTGCCACCTCGCCAGCTTGAATTGCACTTATGGGACTCGCCACGTCACCACGCGATACTGCAGTGCTGGATGTACGACCAGGGTGTACAAGGCCGCTGATGCTTGCCAGTTCACCAGAAGGAATAGCGGCGCTAGTACTACTCTGCTCCATACGAAAGCCCTGCGGTTCTTGCACATCAACAACAGAAGAAGAAGTTCGGGGTCTGGTACGCCTGACCTTGGCAGGGACTACAACTCCGTCGTCAGAGCTATCTGTCATGGAGCCGCTGTCATCTACAGGATCGTATTCTGAGCCTGAATCTGACAGATGAGTGACTTCCTCTTCACTATCTGTCATGCTCAGAAACGTGTAGGCCTCTTCACTAGTGTACCTTCGATTTGCCATTTTGGGCTCTAAATTTAGTGGTACACTAGTGAGACTCACAGGCAAAAAAGCTCCTGACTGTTAGCAACTGTGTCAAAACGGGGGTTGAAAGGGTTTAAAACTTTATTAGGGGGAGTTAGAGTTATCCTAGACCTAAAGGGGGCTACCACTAACTGCCCTACCACTTAGAACTGTCACAAACTGACACCAATGCAAAAAAAAAAAAAAACTGCTATTGGTGTAACTGTGACCGGGGGTACAGGGGGGTGATCGGGGGGTAATGAGGGGTGAAAAGTGTGCCTAGTGTGTTCTACTGTTAGTGTAGTGTTGTGCAACTCACATCGATGTCTTCTCTCCTCGGCGCCGGAACGAAAAGACCCGCTCGAGGAGAGATGACATACAGCAGCAGAGGAAGATTTTCATTCGTTGGGAGCGATCGTGAGGGGGTGGCCACGAATGAGTGGCCTCCCCCTCAGCCTGGATCGCTCCCCTAACGAAGCCGACCGCCTCGAGCACCAGGTACGTGATTTTGCCTGCCCGTGCCACTCTGCCGCAGTATATCTGCGTAAAGGGCGGTCGGCAAGTGGTTAATATGGTTGTTATTAGTATGTATTGCAACTACAGCTCTCGTTATACCAATAAGCATGCCTGTTCCTCTTTTTTGCAGATGCTAATATAATTTTTTTTTTGTTTGAATAAAATATCATTAATATGTACAGATGATGATTCCATGTCTTGCTAGTCCACACCCAGTTGTTATTTTGACCATATATATTTAATCGTGTATCCAATATTTTTTCCTAAAAAAACTTTTTTCTTTTTCTTATAGATGTAATTTTTACATATATTTGCTATACACATTCTTTTTTAAATGGTTGATATGCGTCCTTGGACAGATCTGGAACATTTTGCAGTTCTGATTTTTTCAGATGTCCTGAGTGCCCTGTGCTGATGGTGTGGTTCGCCGGCGCTCCCTGGCACGGGGGGCCTCCACTTCCTGTCTCTCTAGCGGTGGAGGCAGTTTAGCGGCGAATAGGCGCATGAGCGGAGCATTCTGTGCTTCGCGCCTGCGCATTGGTGCTTTTTTCCACCCTTGCCCTCAGTTTCCGCCCTTCCTCCGTGCCAGCGGCCTGCGTCGGCGTCTGACGTCATTGCGCCGTCTGACGCGGTGACGCCAGACACCACGACGGCCGAGGAGCCGCAACTGGAGGGTATTCCACAGACAGGTGTGGTAATTGCACAGATACCTGTGCGACCAATAGGCCTAATTGCTAAGCCATACTTTATCCATGGCCCCTATTTGATCAACACTCAGTCGATTGGCTGCTGCCATACCACCACCCCCACTTTGGGCTTTTTAAATTCAGGTAAGCGCAGCTGAGCACCGCTACACAGCCCAATTGAATACCATTCCTGCAGGAACATGAGAGGCCAGCCTATTCAGAGGTAGAAACAAACACTCTATTTTTCTTTCCTTTTCTCCCTTTCTCTTTCTTTTCTTTCTCGAACATCACGGGACACAGAGCCACAGTAATTACTGATGGGTTATATAGGGTATCACTGGTGATTGGACACTGGTACACCCTATCAGGAAGTTCAACCCCCTATATAATCCCTCCCCTTGCAGGGATACCTCAGTTTTTACGCCAGTGTCTTAGGTGTAAAGATGTCCTGTGCTGAGTTCCAAGGGGAATATCCTATATCCTATACTGGGGCAAGCCAGGCAGGCCAGATCCATTCAGAGTGTCCTTTCTAGGCCAAATTGGATGGTACCTGGGCCTCGTGTCCGAAGAAACGAGGTTTTACCTGTAACGCTTCTCTTTTTAGAGAGCTGGACCCCGCATATTAGAAAATGGTTTTCTAGCCTAATTTCTAGCCGAGTGCTTTACAGGCCCAGAACTGCAGGATCCCCCTATTCGTAGGGGGCCCCAGTCTCTGAAGTTTTTTTCAAACGGAGCCCACCGTGAGAGGTGAAGATTGGGTCTGTGTAAACTGAACCCTGCGGCTGGATAAGGTAAGAGGAGATTCCACAGAATTTTCTAATTCTAGTAGGTTTCTCCTTTAAGGTAAATGCATGCTATGCCTATTGTGACCACCGGGGGCTGCCAAGAGCACATACCTTCACATGCTGATGTCTGTCTCAAGTGTTCATGCTGCACAAGTTTTCACAGCGCTCCGGCTCCAAGGTAGGATGGATTGGGGGATTTCTCATGATTGAATATTCCCCCCAGGCTAGAGCAGGGGTCTAGAAAGCGGTTATACCACTCGGGCACCGCTCCCTCGGCCGCCATTACCACCATTGCCGTTTTTTAGGCAGGCTCTTCACTACCAGCCTCTCTCCCTCCTCCCCCTCCCCCAGCCTTCCTCCATAGTATTTCAGGAGAGTCAACCAGCGCGGGAAGCACTCGTTTTTTCGAAATTCGAGGAAGGGGGCGGTAGAGGGGAGGCGGGACGTCAGCACAGGTGCTTAGACTCCCACTCAGGCCAGCTGCAGGCTATTAAAGGCACTCTGTACAGGTGCACACAGCCTTTGAAAGGGGCACAGAGCTGACGGTCGCATGTAAGGTGGAACACAGGCATTCTCCTAGGCAGCATTTACTAAAGTAACACCAGACTGAGCATTTGGAAGCTGAGCATTTTGGTGGCTTTTAGCCAGACTACATCGCTCAGCGGGCAGTGTTCATTTGTATACCTCACACCTTGTTGCTTTGCACTATGGGTAGAAGAGGTTCAAGCACCCCAGGAACCAGAGACACTAGGGGATCTCGTTCAGGTTCTGATGGCCCCCTGTCGGCAGCATCCTCCCCCCCTGAAGGGCCAGGGACGGTTAGCCAGGGAGAGCCGTCGGGGTCAGGGGCTACACCTGCTTCTGGCACTTCAGCCCCTGTATATATTAAGAGGTTTTTTCCTCAACCATTAATGGTTTAGAGGAAAGATTAATGGCCGTGATTACAGCTTCACTCAGTGGAAGAAAACGTACTAGGCCTTCCTCTGTTCCCCAAGACCCTCAGACAGAGGAGCTCTGGGATAAAGGAGAAGAATCCCTTTCAGAGGATCGGGATGGGACAGATGATTCCTCTTCGGAGGAATCAGGTGGAGAGGGGCCCTCTGCGACTTCCCAAGAGGAGAAAGTCTTAGTGCAGATCCTTACTGGATTGGTACGCTCCACATTTAAGTTGCCCGTACCTGAAACTGTTAAAGAATCCTCTTCTGCTTTGGGGTCACTGAAACCTTTCCAAGCAGCACAGGCTTTTTCTATTCATAATTTACTTGAAAAGCTCATTTATTCTGAGTGGGATCACCCAGATAAACGTTTTTTTCTGCCGAGAAAGTTTTCAACACTTTACCCGATGGAAGAAAAGTTTATTAAAATGTGGGGAATACCGGCCATTGATGCCACCATTTTTTCCGTAAATAATAGTCTGACTTGTCCTGTAGACAATGCTCAGATGCTCAGGGATCCTGTAGATAAAAATATGGAATCCCTATTAACAGGTTCAGTGGCTTAACCTGCAGTAGCAGCGATTGGAGTCTGTCAATACTTAAGAGACCATGTTAAGCAGGTCATCAAAGTATTACCTGAACAGCAGGCCCAGGGGCATATACGTAGAATCCTATGGTTGAAAAATTGGTCAGCCGAAGCAACATGTAAGAAGCTCCTGGCGGGGTTTCCATTTCGTGGTGAAAGGTTGTTTGGAGAGGACTTGGATAACTATATCAAGAGAATCTCTTGTGGGAAAAGCACTCTCTTACCTGTTAAGAAGAGTAAGCGTCCCTCTTTCAAACTGACTCTTTCCCCAGCGCCGGGGGCTTCAGCCTCCAGGCAGTCTCGACGGCCTCCTCTATCTGCGTCCAGAGACAAGAGTCAACCCCAGGGACAGAGGAAGTCCTGGGGGAAGAAGCCTACTAGGCAAAACACTAAGACCTCTGCATGAGGGGGCGCCCCCGCTCACTCGAGTGGGGGGAAGACTGCGACAGTTCTCAGGGCTCTGGCAGGAGGATTTCCAGGACAGATGGGTAATCTCCACGGTAACCTTAGGGTACAAGCTGGAGTTTCAGGAATTTCCCTCTCCTCGGTTCCTCAGATCAAGTGTCCCCAGATCCCCAGAGAAGAAGCAGTCGCTCCTTCTAGCGTTAGAGCGACTTTTGTCGCAGGAGGTCATTATGATGGTTCCCGCAAAGGACCAAGGATTGGGCTTCTATTCCAACCTTTTTACGGTCCAAAAACCAAATGGGGATGTCAGACCCATTCTGGATTTAAGGGATCTGAACCGATTCCTAAGGATTCAGTCCTTCCGCATGGAATCAATTCGGACAGTAGTTCCCACCCTGCAGGGAGGAGAATTTCTGGCATCGATAGACATCAGAGATGCATATCTGCATGTGCCCATTTTTCCTGCTCATCAGAAGTTTCTGCGCTTTGAGGTAGGAGGGCGCCAATTCCAGTTTGTGGCTTTGCCTTTTGGGATAGCCACTGCACCTCGGGTGTTCACAAACCTCCTCTGGCCCCTCTTCTGGCCAGACTAAGGGCTCAGGGTATAGCTGTCATAGCATACCTAGATGACCTGCTATTGATAGACCGGTCGGTAGCCTCCTTGAACGGGAACTTGAGATCCATAGTCTAGTATCTGGAACACCTAGGTTGGATCCTCAACCTAGAAAAATCTTTCCTAAAACCAGTAAAAAGACTGGAGTATTTAGGTCTGATCATAGATACAAGCCAGGAGAAAGTGTTTCTTCCTCAGGCAAAGATCACTGCTTTAAGGGAGCTGATTCTGGCAGTCAGGACCAAGAAGGGTCCTTCTGTCCGCCTTTGTATGAGGCTGCTAGGGAAGATGGTGTCCTCATTCGAAGCAGTTCCCTATGCTCAGTTTCATTCAAGAATGCTGCAACACAGTATTCTGTCAACCTGGAACAAGAAGGTTCAGGCATTAGACTTTCCGATGCACCTGTCGCATTCGGTGTGTCAGAGCCTCAACTGGTGGCTCATACCCGAAAACCTGCAGAAGGGGAAATCCTTTCTACCGGTTACCTGGACGGTGGTAACAACAGATGCCAGTCTGTCAGGTTGGGGAGCAGTTCTGGAACAGTCTGCAGTTCAGGGGATATGGTCCAAGACAGAGAGAACCTTACCCATCAACATTCTGGAGATACGGGCGGTATATCTAGCCCTAAAAGCCTGGACTCTCAGGTTACAGGGCTGCCCGGTCAGGATTCAGTCCGACAATGCCACAGCAGTGGCTTATGTCAATTATCAGGGAGGCACCCGGAGCCGAGCTGCTCAAAAGGAGGTGAACCAGATCTTAGTCTGGGCAGAGATGCATGTGCCATGCATATCGGCAGTTTTTATTCCAGGGATAGAGAACTGGCAGGCGGACTATCTAAGTCGCCAGCAGTTACTCCCAGGGGAATGGTCTCTACACCCCGACGTCTTTTGGGCCATATGCCAAAGATGGGGGGTCTCAGATGTAGATCTCTTTGCATCCCGATTCAACAAAAAGATAGACAGATTTGTGGCAAGGACGAGGGATCCTCTTGCATGCGGGACGGATGCGTTGGTGATTCCGTGGCATCGGTTCTAACTGATCTATGCATTCCCGCCTATTCTGCTAGTGCCACGACTCCTTCGCAGGATCAGGCAGGAAAGAAAGTCAGTACTTCTAGTGGTCCCCGCTTGGCCCAGAAGGACTTGGTATGCAGAAATAGTAAGGATGGCGGTGGGTTCCCCGTGGACCCTACCGGTACGCCCAGACCTGTTATCTCAAGGTCCAGTGTTCCATACTGCCTTACAAAAGCTAAATTTGACGGTTTGGCTATTGAGACCCACGTTCTGAAGAGTCGTGGGCTTTCAGTTCCTGTCATATCTACCTTGATTAATGCAAGGAAGCCGGCTTCCAGAATGATTTATCATAGAGTCTGGAAAGCTTATATAACCTGGTGTGAATCCAGAGGTTGGAATCCCAGGAAATATGTGATAGGTAGAATTCTTGATTTTCTACAATTAGGATTAGAGATGAAGCTGGCCTTGAGTACCATCAAGGGCCAGGTCTCGGCTTTATCAGTATTATTTCAATGGCCACTTGCTTCGCATTCTTTGGTCCGAAACTTTATACAGGGGTTGATGCGTCTTAATCCTCCGGTTAAAGCGCCCCTAAACCCCTGGGACTTGAACTTGCTCTTAGCTGTGTTACAGAAACAGCCTTTTGAACCAATAAGTCAGATTCCTTTGGTCTTGTTGACAAGGAAGTTAATTTTTCTGGTGGCCATCTCTTCTGCTAGAAGAGTTTCAGAATTAGCAGCCCTTTCCTGTAAGGAGCCTTATTTGATTATGCACAAGGATAGAGTGGTACTGCGCCCTCATCCTAGCTTTTACCAAAGGTGGTTTCTGATTTTCATTTAAACCAAGACATTGTTCTGCCTTCCTTTTTTCCAGATCCCTGTTCTCCGGAAGAGAGATCTCTACATTCGTTGGATGTAGTAAGAGCAGTTAAGGCCTATCTCGGGGCAACTGCTCAGATCCGCAAGAGGGATGTTTTGTTTGTGCTGCCAGAGGGTCCCAATAGAGGACAGGCAGCGTCAAAAGCTACCATTTCTAAATGGATTCGACAATTGATCATTCAAGCTTACGGTTTGAAACAGAAGATTCCTCCGTTTCAGATCAGGGCACATTCCACAAGGGCTATTGGTGCTTCTTGGGCAGTGCATCACCGGGCCTCGATGGCTCAAATCTGTAAGGCCGCAACCTGGTCTTCAGTTCATACATTCATCAGATTCTATCAGGTGGATGTGAGAAGGCATGAGGACATCGCCTTTTGGCGTAGTGTGCTGCGGGCAGCGGTACAGGGTCCCCAGGTCTGATTGCACCCTACTTGGTCGTGGTCCCCCCCTCTCAGGTAGCATTTCTCTGGGACATCCCATCAGTAATTACTGTGGCTCTGTGTCCCGTGATGTTCGAGAAAGAAAATAGGATTTTTTAAAACAGCTTACCTGTAAAATCCTTTTCTTTCGAAGGACATCACGGGACACAGAGGTCCCGCCCCTCTTCTAATACACTATATTGCTTGGCTACAAAACTGAGGTATCCCTGCAAGGGGAGGGATTATATAGGGGGTTGAACTTCCTGATAGGGTGTACCAGTGTCCAATCACCAGTGATACCCTATATAACCCATCAGTAATTACTGTGGCTCTGTGTCCCGTGATGTCTATCGAAAGAAAAGGATTTTACAGGTAAGCTGTTTTAAAAAATCCTATTTTCTTCTCTCCTTTTTCTTTTTCTTTTGCTCCATGTCTCTCCCTTTTCTTTCTCCCCTTTTCCTTTTTGTTTCTTACACATTACCATGTAATTTGGTGTTTTACCATCTACATTAAAATGACATATCTACTCCTATTCTTGGTACTATCTGTTAACAAATCTTGTTGTCCTCTGATTTCTGCACCTATACTATATTTTCATCTGGAAGCAATATACACATATACTGATGACATGCATGTATGTATTTTTGTTACTTGCTAGATTCGCACCCTTCTTATCTTATTGGCGGTTCCTGTGAGCTCCGACTTACTGCTCCATTCTCTAGGGGTCCAGCTCATCTGTCTCTCCAAGTTATGATCTGACGCATGTCCTACCCATTTTATACCCAAGTGGGCAGTAAAAAGTTAATCCCACCTGGGTTACTCCAACTTGATAATTCAACCTAGTGGACTTTTGGATGTGGAATCTCATCTATCTTCAATTTTGCTGTGTATCATGTTATTGTCATTGCAGAGGAACATGCGTTTATTGTGAGTATCTTTGTAAATGATACATATATATGTCTGTCTTTCTAGACAATGTCAAATTAATTATTATAAGTATGGAATTAATATCCACTATATGCAAATATATGTTTTTTTCTGTTAGAAACACAACAGCACACCTTATTTGAACCCCTGAAGAAGGAAATATAGTGTCATGAAAGGAAATGTATCTTTTTATGCTCTCCGAAACATGTTGGGTCCTAATGCAACCACTTTTGGTCTCTGTCTCTCAGTTTTCAGAAGTGTGTTTTGCTGCAGCGTGTAGTATTGTGCAATACTCCTGTTCTTCATTTGCTATTTAATGTTTTTAGGAATGTCACGTGTTATTTTTGTGCTATTTTTGTATACTGAATACAATTTATATATTTTTTTATCTATTTTTGTATTCACCATACTTTTATCCTGTGTTGGTTTTCTGCCCATATTATCCTTTTGGGGCATCTTTCTCTCTTCATCTTAACCGCTTCAATACCCAGCCATAGTCAAATGATGCCCACAGATGGGATCTCCCATCCTGGGTGGGCATCATATGACGGCCTCGGCTTTCCGCCGCTACTGCGAGCCCCCGAGGGCTCGCGGAGCGGCGATCAGGGTTCCGTCGTGTCCCTCGGGACACAGCCGTTCCCCGATGGGGGTATTGGAGCGGTGGAGGCGGGCGGCGGAGCTTCCGGGAGCGGCGGACCTGTCAATATGCAGAGCGGCATTGGGAAGCGGCGTGCACGGTGTCTGCGCGTGCCTCTGGTGGCGCGCAGAGCGGTGATCGGGGCTGAGGCTTTTCCCTTGGATACAGCTCAGCCCCGATCAGTGTAGCCAATAAAATGGCTCTTTACCACGTGACCGGCTGTGTCTAATCACAGCCGGTCACTAATGTAAACAAAACAGTGTGTAACTTCTGTTGCTGGGTTCTCCTCTTCACACACCGATCCAGTGTGAGGAGGAGATCAGCTAACAGTGAGTTACACATTGTACTATACATATATGTACTACTGTGCCCAGATTGCCCCCCTAAATAAAGAGTACCTGTCATCTAGAGTACCTGTCATCTAGAGTACCTGTCATCTAGAGTACCTGTCATCAGGAGTACCTGTCCATCAGGAGTGCCCGCCACCTCACCACCTGCCACCAGAGTACCTGCCACCTCATCACCTGCCACCAGAGTACCTGCCACCTCACCACCTGCCACCTCACCACCTGCCACCAGAGTACCTGCCACCAGAGTACCCGCCACCTCACCACCTGCCACCAGAGTACCTGCCACCAGAGTACCCGCCACCTCACCACCAGCCACCAGAGTACCTGCCACCAGAGTACCTGCCACCAGAGTACCCGCCACCTCACCACCTGCCACCAGAGTACCTGCCACCAGAGTACCCACCATCTCACCACCTGCCACCAGAGTACCTGCCACAAGAGTGCCCGCCACATCACCACCCGCCACCAGAGTACCTGCCACCAGAGTACCTGCCACCTCACCACCGGCCACCAGAGTACTTGCCACTAGAGTACCTGCCACCTCACCACCTGCCACCAGAGTATCTGCCACCAGAGTTCCTGCCACCTTACCAGAGTACCCGCCACCTCACCAGAGTACCCGCCACCTCACCACCTGCCACCAGAGTACCTGCCACCAGAGTACCTGTCACCTCACCAGAGTACCCGCCACCTCACCACCTGCCACCAGAGTACATGCCACCAGAGTACATACAGCCAGTCAGCCACTATGTCCAGAAAGGTGTACACCCCAGAAGAGACATACCAAATACTTAGTCTGACCGATGAGAGTAACGGGGAGCTCTCACCACTCAGTTCTGATTCCCATTCTGGTTCGAAATATGAGCCCCCTGAAGGCAGCACATCAGGATCCGAATCAGAGGAGGAAGCAGTCCATCCAAAAAGACGACGGTCTGAACACCAGGCAGCTACCAGCAGTGCCAACGGCGGTAGACCCCAGGAGGAGGGGCCCAGTACAAGCACTGCTAGACCCAGGAGGAAAGGCCCAGTACAAGTGCACACCAAAGAATTATGGCCCGAACCCAGCTTCCAGATGCCTTGGCAAACCCATTGTGTCTGCCTTCTACCCCAGGGTCAGCCACAATCCCCCCTTTTACAGCACAGCCAGGTGTGCAGGTCAACACTGCAGGTTTTTCCCAAATGAATTTTTTAAATTTATTTTTCCCTGACGAATTAATTCAAGGCATCGTGGACCAATCTCTTTGCCCAACAATTTATCGCAACCAACCCCAGCTCCAGCTATGCCCGCCCTTTTGAATGGAGACCCCTAACAGTGGTGGAGCCTAAATTGTTTTTAGGCCTAACGCTCAACATGGGGCTTTCAAAAAAATGAAATGCATAAGTATTAGTCGACCAAACCCATCCACCATATGCCAATTTTTTCATCGGCCATGTCCAGGTCCCGATACGAAATTATAATGCATATCCTGCATTTCAGTGACAACTCACAGTGCCCCCCCCCCCTGAAATCACCCAAACTTTGACAAACTATATATTCGCCCCTAATTAATTTTTTTTTTCAAGAAGTTTGCCGAACTTTATGTCCCTGACAAAAAAATATCTGTGGACGAATCCCTGGTGCATTTCACAGGCCAGCTGGGAATCAGGCAATATATCCCCAGTAAGAGGGCGAGGTACGGCTTGAAGCTTAACAAGCTTTGTGAAAGCGCCACCGGTTATGTGCACTCATTCCACGTGTACGAAGGCAAAGATTCCCAGCTCCAGCCCCATGAGTGTCCCTCGTACATGGGAAAAAGTGGAAAAATTGGGAGTTGGCATTCCCACTCCTCCAAAAGGGGTATCACATTTACATGGACAACTATTACACTAGTTTGCCCATTCTCCTCCACCTATATCTAAAAAACACTTTGGCTTGTGGTACAACACGGAAAAACTGAAAGGGCTTGCCACAGCATCTTGTCACCACAACCATTCAAAGGGGGGAATCAACAAGCTTGAGGAACGAGAAAGTGTTAGCTGTGAAGTGGAGGGATAGGAAAGATGTGTACATCATGTCCACCATCCATGATGACACCTCGGTGGAACGTCACAGAAGACGCGGTACCGTTGGCAAGCCTTCCTGTATCAACGAGTACAATAAATACATGGGGGGTGGATTTAAATGATCAAATGTTGCAGCCCTATTTTTCAACAAGAAAATCCCTCTTCTGGTACAAAAAAGTTGCAATTTACTTTTTTCATTTGGCCCTTTTAAATTCTTTCATCATCTACCAAAAATCAACGGAAACACCCACCACCTTCATAAAGTTTATTGAAGACATTGTCACTGCCCTGATCTATCAGCAAGTATCCCCCCCCGAAAGCATTCGCTCCGATTGTGTCAGCAGACTACATGAGCGCCATTTCCCAGACCATACTCCACCAACAAGACGACGCCAAAAAAAATGTCGGGTGTGCACCAAAAGAGGAATTAGGAGAGATACCAGCTTCCATTGTCCCGACTGTCCCTCCCAACCTGGCCTTTGCATCGGAGAATGCTTCAAGCGATATCACACTCTGGAAAATTATTAGCCCATATTTCTAATATTGCCATTTCCCCATTTTCAATTTCTGTCCTGAATATTTCCCTGCCTCAACCAACCATATCATTGTCTTCCATGTGAAATGACCCTGGCCTGTTTCTCAACTATGCCTCTGCCTACCATCTGCATTGTTTTTCCCGCCATGTTTTTTGCCTTTCACGTGAACTGACCCTGGACTGTATCGACTTTGCCTGTGCCTACCGTCTATTTCTGCCTTTTACCTGCACTGACCTCGGCCTGTTGACCATGTTTTTGCCTGCCCCTTGGATTGATCTTTCACCCTGCTACACAGGGGTCTCACATATGTGAGGGGCTCCAGAATAGTGTTCTGAGTTCAGAAAACCAGTTTTTGGTTTTCTGTGTTCCCAGAACAGGGTCTGGTTGCCTGGAGGCTTCAAAGTGATTTGGGTGGGAGAAGCCTCTACCCCTGTCCCCATTCTTTCCTGACCAATGCCCTAAGCTCGATGGTACTGCCTGCACCCTGGACAAATACTCTGGCTGTGCTGACAATACCTCTGCCTGCTACATGTACTAACTATGGACAGAATTCCTGCCTGCTGCATGGACGATCCTTTGATCCTTTTGCTCCTGCTGACCACATCCCTGCCTGCTATCTAGACCAATGCTTTGGCTGTGCTGGCATCTCTACCTGTACTGACTATTCCTGCCTGCTGCCTGTTTTGCTGTCGCTGTCCACATTCCTGCCTGCTGCCTGGACCGATGCTCTCCTCTGTGGACCACTGCACTACCAAAACCGCAGGTAATCTTTTCTTTACCCTGTACTCAGCAGAATGTATTTTGGTTTGTAATTGGTATGTACAGTACATGCTATGTGTTATAAATATGAAGGGCCTTCAACAATGTGATAGGTTGGCAGGAATTTCTGTGTGTAATGTATGCTCCTAGAACAACTTATAATGCTACTTGGATGTTGGGCCTCTGTATGTGGCCAGGCTGTGTAAAAGTCTCACACATGTGGTATCGCCATACTCGGGAGGAGTAGCAGAATGTATTTTGGGGTGTCAGTTTTGCTATGTACATGCTATGTGTTGGTAATATCTTATAAATGGACAACTTTGTATTAAAAAAAATGTGTTTTAATTTTTTTCCACATATTACAAAAACTTCGGGAAAAAAATGAACCATTCAAAAGACTCATAATGCCTCATAGCCTATACGTTGGGGTATTTGCTTTCCAAAATGGGGTCATTTTGTGGGCGTTTCCATTGTCCTGGTGCTCCAGGGCCTTCAAAATTGTAATAGGTGGTTGAGAAATGAGATGTGTAATTTATGCTCCTAGAATGCCTGAAGCTGCTATTTCAATGTTTGGCCTCTGTATGTGGCCATGCTGTGTAAAAGTCTCACACATTTGGTATCGTCACACTCAGGAGGAGTAGCAGAATGTATTTTGGGTGTCATTTTTGCTATGTACATGCTGTGTTGAAAATATCTTATGAATGGACAACTTTATGTAAAAAAAATGCGTTTTAATTTTTTCCCACATATTCCAAAAACTACTGGAAAAAAATGAACCGTTCAAAAGACTCATTATGCCTCATAGATTATACGTTGGGGTGTTAGCTTTCCAAAATGGGGTCATTTTGTGGGCATTTCCATAGACCTGGTGCTCCAGGGCCTTCAAAAGTGTGATAGGTTGTCATCAAATGAGATGTGCAATTTATGCTCGTAAAACTCCTGACGGTGCTAGTTGGATGTTAGACCTCTGTATTTGGCCAGGCTGTGTAAAAGTCTCACATATGTGGTATCACTATACTCAGGAGGAGTAGCAGAATGTATTTTGGGGTGTCATTGCAAGTATGCATGTGCTGTGTGAGAGAAATAACTTGTTATTATGACAATTTTGTGCAAAAAAAATAAATTTATAGGAATTGTGGGAAAAAATTACAACTTCAAAAAACTCACCATGCCTCTTATTAAAAACCTTGGAATGTCTGCTTTCCAAAAAGGGGTAATCTGGCAGTATTTGTACTTTCCTGGCCTGTTAGGGCCTCAAGAAATGAGATAGGCCTTCAGTTCATCAGGTGTGATCAGATGTGTTCATTTTTCAATGATTTGCACCATAGCTTGTAGACTCTATAACTTTCACAGAGACCAAATAATATACACTAATTTGGGTTATTTTGACTAAAGATATGTAGCAGTATACATTTTGGCCCAAATTTATGAAGAAAAACTACTTATTTGCAAAATTTTACAATAGAAACTAAAAAAAAAGTGTTTTTTCTTCAAAAATTTCTCTCTTTTTTCGCTTATATTGCAAAAAATAAAAAAAACAGCAGTGATTAAATACCACCAAAAGAAAGCTATGTTTGTGAGAAAAAAAATGATACAAATTTGGTTTGAGTACAGTGTAGCATGACTGAGTAATTGTCATTCAAAGTGTGAGAGCGCTGAAAGCTAAAAATTGGTTTGGGAAGGAAGGGTGTATAAAAGCCCTGTATTGAAGTGGTTAAAAATCTCCATAGGCAACGTTTAAAAATGTACATGTTTAGAGTTACAGAGGAGGTCTAGTGCTAGAATTATTGCTCTCGCTCTAACGACCTCGGTGATATCTCCTATGTGTAGTTTGAACACCATTTTCATATGCGGGCGTGATTTACGTATGTGTTCGCTTCTGCACGTGAGCTCAGCGAGACGGCGAGCTTTAAATTTTATATGTTTTCTTATTTATTTTACTTTTTATTTTTTATTTTTACACTGTCCTTTTAAAAAAAAATTTGGGTCACTTTTATTTCTATTACAAGGAATGTAAACATCCCTTGTAATAAAAAAAAAAGCATGAAAGGACCTCTTAAATGCGAGATCTGGGGTCAAAAAGACCTCAGTTCTAAGTTACATTTACACTAAAATGCAAACAAATAAAAAAATTAAATGTCATATTTTTTTTTTTTTTTGCAAAAAAAAAATATACCCCCTTTAGGACCATGGGGAAGAAGTGACACCATCTTTC